>NW_027168048.1:0-72766 GCF_040954835.1 Lepisosteus oculatus | reverse complement strand
TACTTGCCCCATAACTTACATGGGGTTGACCAAACTTGCAGAAACATGTTTATTTCTGTTGAAAAACACGTTTTTACCCTTTCTGCACACTGGGGTTAAGATCTGAGTGTGTGGGCTCTTCTGAGCCTTGCTGCTACATGGGTATTCAGTTGTCTGAAAAAAACGCGTTTATTTCGGGCTGAAAAACACGTTTTGAAAAGTGTACTGTTACTGCCCCATAACTTACATGGGGTTGACCAAACCTGCAGAAACATGTTTATTTCTGCTGAAAAACACGTTTTGACCCTTTCTGCACACTGGGGTTAAGATCTGAGTGTGTGGGCTCTTCTGAGCCTTGCTGCTACATGGGGATTCAGTTGTCTGAAAAAACGCGTTTATTTCGGGCTGAAAAACACGTTTTGAAAAGTGTACTGTTACTGCCCCATAACTTACATGGGGTTGACCAAACTTGCAGAAACATGTTTATTTCTGCTGAAAAACATGTTTTGACACTTTCAGCACACTGGGGTTAAGATCTGAGTGTGTGGGCTCTTCTGAGCCTTCCTGCTACATGGGGATTCAGTTGTCTGAAAAAACACGTTTATTTCGGGCTGAAAAACACGTTTTGAAAAGTTTACTGTTACTGCCCCATAACTTACATGGGGTTGACCAAACTTGCAGAAACATGTTTATTTCTGCTGAAAAACACGTTTTGAACCTTTCTGCACACTGGGTTTAAGATCTGAGTGTGTGGGCTCTTTTGAGCCTTGCTGCTACATGGGGATTCAGTTGTCTGAAAAAACGCGTTTATTTCGGGCTGAAAAACACGTTTTGCAGAGTGTACTGTTACTGCCCCATAACTTACATGGGGTTGACCAAACTTGCAGAAACATGTTTATTTCTGCTGAAAAACACGTTTTGACCCTTTCTGCACACTGGGGTTAAGATCTGAGTGTGTGGGCTCTTCTGAGCCTTGCTGCTACATGGGGATTCAGTTGTCTGAAAAAACGCGTTTATTTCGGGCTGAAAAACACGTTTTGCAGAGTGTACTGTTACTGCCCCATAACTTACATGGGGTTTGACCAAACTTGCAGAAACATGTTTATTTCTGCTGAAAAACACGTTTTGACCCTTTCTGCACACTGGGGTTAAGAGCTGAGTGTGTGGGCTCTTCTGAGACTTGCTGCTACATGGGGATTCAGTTGTCTGAAAAAACGTGTTTATTTCGGGCTGTAAAACACATTTTGAAAAGTGTACTGTTACTGCCCCATAACTTACATGGGGTTGACCAAACCTGCAGAAACATGTTTATTTCTGCTGAAAAACACGTTTTGAACCTTTCTGCACACTGGGGTTAAGATCTCAGTGTGTGGGCTCTTCTGAGCCTTGCTGCTACATGGGGATTCAGTTGTCTGAAAAAACGCGTTTATTTCGGGCTGAAAAACACTTTTTGCAGAGTGTACTGTTACTGCCCCATAACTTACATGGGGTTGACCAAACTTGCAGAAACATGTTTATTTCTGCTGAAAAACACGTTTTGACCCTTTCTGCACACTGGGGTTAAGAGATGAGTGTGTGGGCTCTTCTGAGACTTGCTGCTACATGGGGATTCAGTTGTCTGAAAAAACGCGTTTATTTTGGGCTGAAAAACACGTTTTGAAAAGTGTACTGTTACTGCCCCATAACTTACATGGGGTTGACCACACCTGCAGAAACATGTTTATTTCTGCTGAAAAACACGTTTTGACCCTTTCTGCACACTGGGGTTAAGATCTGAGTGTGTGGGCTCTTTTGAGCCTTGCTGCTACATGGGGATTCAGTTGTCTGAAAAAACGCGTTTATTTCGGGCTGAAAAACACGTTTTGCAGAGTGTACTGTTACTGCCCCATAACTTACATGGGGTTGACCAAACTTGCAGAAACATGTTTATTTCTGCTGAAAAACACGTTTTGACCCTTTCTGCACACTGGGGTCAAGATCTGAGTGTGTGGGCTCTTCTGAGCCTTGCTGCTACATGGGGATTCAGTTGTCTGAAAAAACGCGTTTATTTCGGGCTGAAAAACACGTTTTGAAAAGTGTACTGTTACTGCCCCATAACTTACATGGGGTTGACCAAACTTGCAGAAACATGTTTATTTCTGCTGAAAAACACGTTTTGACCCTTTCTGCACACTGTGGTTAAGATCTGAGTGTGTGGGCTCTTCTGAGCCTTGCTGCTACATGGGTATTCAGTTGTCTGAAAAAACGCGTTTATTTCGGGCTGAAAAACACGTTTTGAAAAGTGTACTGTTACTGCCCCATAACTTACATGGGGTTGACCAAACTTGCAGAAACATGTTTATTTCTGCTGAAAAACATGTTTTGACACTTTCAGCACACTGGGGTTAAGATCTGAGTGTGTGGGCTCTTCTGAGCCTTGCTGCTACATGGGGATTCAGTTGTCTGAAAAAACGCGTTTATTTCGGGCTGAAAAACACGTTTTGCAGAGTGTACTGTTACTACCCCATAACTTACATGGGGTTGACCAAACTTGCAGAAACATGTTTATTTCTGCTGAAAAACACGTTTTGACCCTTTCTGCACACTGGGGTTAAGATCTGAGTGTGTGGGCTCTTCTGAGCCTTGCTGCTACATGGGTATTCAGTTGTCTGAAAAAACGCGTTTATTTCGGGCTGAAAAACACGTTTTGAAAAGTGTACTGTTACTGCCCCATAACTTACATGGGGTTGACCAAACCTGCAGAAACATGTTTATTTCTGCTGAAAAACACGTTTTGACCCTTTCTGCACACTGGGGTTAAGATCTGAGTGTGTGGGCTCTTCTGAGCCTTGCTGCTACATGGGGATTCAGTTGTCTGAAAAAACGCGTTTATTTCGGGCTGAAAAACACGTTTTGAAAAGTGTACTGTTACTGCCCCATAACTTACATGGGGTTGACCAAACTTGCAGAAACATGTTTATTTCTGCTGAAAAACATGTTTTGACACTTTCAGCACACTGGGGTTAAGATCTGAGTGTGTGGGCTCTTCTGAGCCTTGCTGCTACATGGGGATTCAGTTGTCTGAAAAAACGCGTTTATTTCGGGCTGAAAAACACGTTTTGCAGAGTGTACTGTTACTGCCCCATAACTTACATGGGGTTGACCAAACTTGCAGAAACATGTTTATTTCTGTTGAAAAACACGTTTTTACCCTTTCTGCACACTGGGGTTAAGATCTGAGTGTGTGGGCTCTTCTGAGCCTTGCTGCTACATGGGATTCAGTTGTCTGAAAAAACGCGTTTATTTCGGGCTGAAAAACACGTTTTGAAAAGTGTACTGTTACTGCCCCATAACTTACATGGGGTTGACCAAACCTGCAGAAACATGTTTATTTCTGCTGAAAAACACGTTTTGACCCTTTCTGCACACTGGGGTTAAGATCTGAGTGTGTGGGCTCTTCTGAGCCTTGCTGCTACATGGGGATTCAGTTGTCTGAAAAAACGCGTTTATTTCGGGCTGAAAAACACGTTTTGAAAAGTGTACTGTTACTGCCCCATAACTTACATGGGGTTGACCAAACTTGCAGAAACATGTTTATTTCTGCTGAAAAACATGTTTTGACACTTTCAGCACACTGGGGTTAAGATCTGAGTGTGTGGGCTCTTCTGAGCCTTCCTGCTACATGGGATTCAGTTGTCTGAAAAACACGTTTATTTCGGGCTGAAAAACACGTTTTGAAAAGTTTACTGTTACTGCCCCATAACTTACATGGGGTTGACCAAACTTGCAGAAACATGTTTATTTCTGCTGAAAAACACGTTTTGAACCTTTCTGCACACTGGGTTTAAGATCTGAGTGTGTGGGCTCTTTTGAGCCTTGCTGCTACATGGGGATTCAGTTGTCTGAAAAAACGCGTTTATTTCGGGCTGAAAAACACGTTTTGCAGAGTGTACTGTTACTGCCCCATAACTTACATGGGGTTGACCAAACTTGCAGAAACATGTTTATTTCTGCTGAAAAACACGTTTTGACCCTTTCTGCACACTGGGGTTAAGATCTGAGTGTGTGGGCTCTTCTGAGCCTTGCTGCTACATGGGGATTCAGTTGTCTGAAAAAACGCGTTTATTTCGGGCTGAAAAACACGTTTTGCAGAGTGTACTGTTACTGCCCCATAACTTACATGGGGTTGACCAAACTTGCAGAAACATGTTTATTTCTGCTGAAAAACACGTTTTGACCCTTTCTGCACACTGGGGTTAAGAGCTGAGTGTGTGGGCTCTTCTGAGACTTGCTGCTACATGGGGATTCAGTTGTCTGAAAAAAACGTGTTTATTTCGGGCTGTAAAACACATTTTGAAAAGTGTACTGTTACTGCCCCATAACTTACATGGGGTTGACCAAACCTGCAGAAACATGTTTATTTCTGCTGAAAAACACGTTTTGAACCTTTCTGCACACTGGGGTTAAGATCTCAGTGTGTGGGCTCTTCTGAGCCTTGCTGCTACATGGGGATTCAGTTGTCTGAAAAAACGCGTTTATTTCGGGCTGAAAAACACTTTTTGCAGAGTGTACTGTTACTGCCCCATAACTTACATGGGGTTGACCAAACTTGCAGAAACATGTTTATTTCTGCTGAAAAACACGTTTTGACCCTTTCTGCACACTGGGGTTAAGAGATGAGTGTGTGGGCTCTTCTGAGACTTGCTGCTACATGGGGATTCAGTTGTCTGAAAAAACGCGTTTATTTTGGGCTGAAAAACACGTTTTGAAAAGTGTACTGTTACTGCCCCATAACTTACATGGGGTTGACCACACCTGCAGAAACATGTTTATTTCTGCTGAAAAACACGTTTTGACCCTTTCTGCACACTGGGGTTAAGATCTGAGTGTGTGGGCTCTTTTGAGCCTTGCTGCTACATGGGGATTCAGTTGTCTGAAAAAACGCGTTTATTTCGGGCTGAAAAACACGTTTTGCAGAGTGTACTGTTACTGCCCCATAACTTACATGGGGTTGACCAAACTTGCAGAAACATGTTTATTTTTGCTGAAAAACACGTTTTGACCCTTTCTGCACACTGGGGTTAAGATCTGAGTGTGTGGGCTCTTCTGAGCCTTGCTGCTACATGGGGATTCAGTTGTCTGAAAAAACGCGTTTATTTCGGGCTGAAAAACACGTTTTGCAGAGTGTACTGTTACTGCCCCATAACTTACATGGGGTTGACCAAACTTGCAGAAACATGTTTATTTCTGCTGAAAAACACGTTTTGACCCTTTCTGCACACTGGGGTTAAGAGCTGAGTGTGTGGGCTCTTCTGAGACTTGCTGCTACATGGGGATTCAGTTTTCTGAAAAAACGCGTTTATTTCGGGCTGAAAAACACGTTTTGAAAAGTGTACTGTTACTGCCCCATAACTTACATGGGGTTGACCAAACTTGCAGAAACATGTTTATTTCTGCTGAAAAACATGTTTTGACACTTTCAGCACACTGGGGTTAAGATCTGAGTGTGTGGGCTCTTCTGAGCCTTGCTGCTACATGGGGATTCAGTTGTCTGAAAAAACGCGTTTATTTCGGGCTGAAAAACACGTTTTGCAGAGTGTACTGTTACTGCCCCATAACTTACATGGGGTTGACCAAACTTGCAGAAACATGTTTATTTCTGCTGAAAAACACGTTTTGACCCTTTCTGCACACTGGGGTTAAGAGCTGAGTGTGTGGGCTCTTCTGAGACTTGCTGCTACATGGGGATTCAGTTTTCTGAAAAAACGCGTTTATTTCGGGCTGAAAAACACGTTTTGAAAAGTGTACTGTTACTGCCCCATAACTTACATGGGGTTGACCAAACTTGCAGAAACATGTTTATTTCTGCTGAAAACACGTTTTGACACTTTCAGCACACTGGGGTTAAGATCTGAGTGTGTGGGCTCTTCTGAGCCTTGCTGCTACATGGGGATTCAGTTGTCTGAAAAAACGCGTTTATTTCGGGCTGAAAAACACGTTTTGAAAAGTGTACTGTAACTGCCCCATAACTTACATGGGGTTGACCAAACTTGCAGAAACATGTTTATTTCTGCTGAAAAACATGTTTTGACCCTTTCTGCACACTGGGGTTAAGATCTGAGTGTGTGGGCTCTTCTGAGCCTTGCTGCTACATGGGTATTCAGTTGTCTGAAAAAACGCGTTTATTTCGGGCTGAAAAACACGTTTTGAAAAGTGTACTGTTACTGCCCCATAACTTACATGGGGTTGACCAAACTTGCAGAAACATGTTTATTTCTGCTGAAAAACATGTTTTGACACTTTCAGCACACTGGGGTTAAGATCTGAGTGTGTGGGCTCTTCTGAGCCTTGCTGCTACATGGGGATTCAGTTGTCTGAAAAAACGCGTTTATTTCGGGCTGAAAAACACGTTTTGCAGAGTGTACTGTTACTGCCCCATAACTTACATGGGGTTGACCAAACTTGCAGAAACATGTTTATTTCTGCTGAAAAACACGTTTTGACCCTTTCTGCACACTGGGGTTAAGAGCTGAGTGTGTGGGCTCTTCTGAGACTTGCTGCTACATGGGGATTCAGTTGTCTGAAAAAACGTGTTTATTTCGGGCTGTAAAACACATTTTGAAAAGTGTACTGTTACTGCCCCATAACTTACATGGGGTTGACCAAACCTGCAGAAACATGTTTATTTCTGCTGAAAAACACGTTTTGAACCTTTCTGCACACTGGGGTTAAGATCTCAGTGTGTGGGCTCTTCTGAGCCTTGCTGCTACATGGGGATTCAGTTGTCTGAAAAAACGCGTTTATTTCGGGCTGAAAAACACTTTTTGCAGAGTGTACTGTTACTGCCCCATAACTTACATGGGGTTGACCAAACTTGCAGAAACATGTTTATTTCTGCTGAAAAACACGTTTTGACCCTTTCTGCACACTGGGGTTAAGAGATGAGTGTGTGGGCTCTTCTGAGACTTGCTGCTACATGGGGATTCAGTTGTCTGAAAAAACGCGTTTATTTTGGGCTGAAAAACACGTTTTGAAAAGTGTACTGTTACTGCCCCATAACTTACATGGGGTTGACCACACCTGCAGAAACATGTTTATTTCTGCTGAAAAACACGTTTTGACCCTTTCTGCACACTGGGGTTAAGATCTGAGTGTGTGGGCTCTTTTGAGCCTTGCTGCTACATGGGGATTCAGTTGTCTGAAAAAACGCGTTTATTTCGGGCTGAAAAACACGTTTTGCAGAGTGTACTGTTACTGCCCATAACTTACATGGGGTTGACCAAACTTGCAGAAACATGTTTATTTCTGCTGAAAAACACGTTTTGACCCTTTCTGCACACTGGGGTCAAGATCTGAGTGTGTGGGCTCTTCTGAGCCTTGCTGCTACATGGGGATTCAGTTGTCTGAAAAAACGCGTTTATTTCGGGCTGAAAAACACGTTTTGAAAAGTGTACTGTTACTGCCCCATAACTTACATGGGGTTGACCAAACTTGCAGAAACATGTTTATTTCTGCTGAAAAACACGTTTTGACCCTTTCTGCACACTGTGGTTAAGATCTGAGTGTGTGGGCTCTTCTGAGCCTTGCTGCTACATGGGTATTCAGTTGTCTGAAAAAACGCGTTTATTTCGGGCTGAAAAACACGTTTTGAAAAGTGTACTGTTACTGCCCCATAACTTACATGGGGTTGACCAAACTTGCAGAAACATGTTTATTTCTGCTGAAAAACATGTTTTGACACTTTCAGCACACTGGGGTTAAGATCTGAGTGTGTGGGCTCTTCTGAGCCTTGCTGCTACATGGGGATTCAGTTGTCTGAAAAAATGCGTTTATTTCGGGGTTAAAAAACACGTTTTGCAGAGTGTACTGTTACTGCCCCATAACTTACATGGGGTTGACCAAACTTGCAGAAACATGTTTATTTCTGCTGAAAAACACGTTTTGACCCTTTCTGCACACTGGGGTTAAGATCTGAGTGTGTGGGCTCTTCTGGGCCTTGCTGCTACATGGGTATTCAGTTGTCTGAAAAAACGCGTTTATTTCGGGCTGAAAAACACGTTTTGAAAAGTGTACTGTTACTGCCCCATAACTTACATGGGGTTGACCAAACTTGCAGAAACATGTTTATTGCTGCTGAAAAACATGTTTTGACACTTTCAGCACACTGGGGTTAAGATCTGAGTGTGTGGGCTCTTCTGAGCCTTGCTGCTACATGGGGATTCAGTTGTCTGAAAAAACGCGTTTATTTCGGGCTGAAAAACACGTTTTGCAGAGTGTACTGTTACTACCCCATAACTTACATGGGGTTGACCAAACTTGCAGAAACATGTTTATTTCTGCTGAAAAACACGTTTTGACCCTTTCTGCACACTGGGGTTAAGATCTGAGTGTGTGGGCTCTTCTGAGCCTTGCTGCTACATGGGTATTCAGTTGTCTGAAAAACGCGTTTATTTCGGGCTGAAAAACACGTTTTGAAAAGTGTACTGTTACTGCCCCATAACTTACATGGGGTTGACCAAACCTGCAGAAACATGTTTATTTCTGCTGAAAAACACGTTTTGACCCTTTCTGCACACTGGGGTTAAGATCTGAGTGTGTGGGCTCTTCTGAGCCTTGCTGCTACATGGGGATTCAGTTGTCTGAAAAAACGCGTTTATTTCGGGCTGAAAAACACGTTTTGAAAAGTGTACTGTTACTGCCCCATAACTTACATGGGGTTGACCAAACTTGCAGAAACATGTTTATTTCTGCTGAAAAACATGTTTTGACACTTTCAGCACACTGGGGTTAAGATCTGAGTGTGTGGGCTCTTCTGAGCCTTGCTGCTACATGGGGATTCAGTTGTCTGAAAAAACGCGTTTATTTCGGGCTGAAAAACACGTTTTGCAGAGTGTACTGTTACTGCCCCATAACTTACATGGGGTTGACCAAACTTGCAGAAACATGTTTATTTCTGTTGAAAAACACGTTTTTACCCTTTCTGCACACTGGGGTTAAGATCTGAGTGTGTGGGCTCTTCTGAGCCTTGCTGCTACATGGGTATTCAGTTGTCTGAAAAAACGCGTTTATTTCGGGCTGAAAAACACGTTTTGAAAGTGTACTGTTACTGCCCCATAACTTACATGGGGTTGACCAAACCTGCAGAAACATGTTTATTTCTGCTGAAAAACACGTTTTGACCCTTTCTGCACACTGGGGTTAAGATCTGAGTGTGTGGGCTCTTCTGAGCCTTGCTGCTACATGGGGATTCAGTTGTCTGAAAAAACGCGTTTATTTCGGGCTGAAAAACACGTTTTGAAAAGTGTACTGTTACTGCCCCATAACTTACATGGGGTTGACCAAACTTGCAGAAACATGTTTATTTCTGCTGAAAAACATGTTTTGACACTTTCAGCACACTGGGGTTAAGATCTGAGTGTGTGGGCTCTTCTGAGCCTTCCTGCTACATGGGGATTCAGTTGTCTGAAAAAACACGTTTATTTCGGGCTGAAAAACACGTTTTGAAAAGTTTACTGTTACTGCCCCATAACTTACATGGGGTTGACCAAACTTGCAGAAACATGTTTATTTCTGCTGAAAAACACGTTTTGAACCTTTCTGCACACTGGGTTTAAGATCTGAGTGTGTGGGCTCTTTTGAGCCTTGCTGCTACATGGGGATTCAGTTGTCTGAAAAAACGCGTTTATTTCGGGCTGAAAAACACGTTTTGCAGAGTGTACTGTTACTGCCCCATAACTTACATGGGGTTGACCAAACTTGCAGAAACATGTTTATTTCTGCTGAAAAACACGTTTTGACCCTTTCTGCACACTGGGGTTAAGATCTGAGTGTGTGGGCTCTTCTGAGCCTTGCTGCTACATGGGGATTCAGTTGTCTGAAAAAACGCGTTTATTTCGGGCTGAAAAACACGTTTTGCAGAGTGTACTGTTACTGCCCCATAACTTACATGGGGTTGACCAAACTTGCAGAAACATGTTTATTTCTGCTGAAAAACACGTTTTGACCCTTTCTGCACACTGGGGTTAAGAGCTGAGTGTGTGGGCTCTTCTGAGACTTGCTGCTACATGGGGATTCAGTTGTCTGAAAAAACGTGTTTATTTCGGGCTGTAAAACACATTTTGAAAAGTGTACTGTTACTGCCCCATAACTTACATGGGGTTGACCAAACCTGCAGAAACATGTTTATTTCTGCTGAAAAACACGTTTTGAACCTTTCTGCACACTGGGGTTAAGATCTCAGTGTGTGGGCTCTTCTGAGCCTTGCTGCTACATGGGGATTCAGTTGTCTGAAAAAACGCGTTTATTTCGGGCTGAAAAACACTTTTTGCAGAGTGTACTGTTACTGCCCCATAACTTACATGGGGTTGACCAAACTTGCAGAAACATGTTTATTTCTGCTGAAAAACACGTTTTGACCCTTTCTGCACACTGGGGTTAAGAGATGAGTGTGTGGGCTCTTCTGAGACTTGCTGCTACATGGGGATTCAGTTGTCTGAAAAAACGCGTTTATTTTGGGCTGAAAAACACGTTTTGAAAAGTGTACTGTTACTGCCCCATAACTTACATGGGGTTGACCACACCTGCAGAAACATGTTTATTTCTGCTGAAAAACACGTTTTGACCCTTTCTGCACACTGGGGTTAAGATCTGAGTGTGTGGGCTCTTTTGAGCCTTGCTGCTACATGGGGATTCAGTTGTCTGAAAAAACGCGTTTATTTCGGGCTGAAAAACACGTTTTGCAGAGTGTACTGTTACTGCCCCATAACTTACATGGGGTTGACCAAACTTGCAGAAACATGTTTATTTCTGCTGAAAAACACGTTTTGACCCTTTCTGCACACTGGGGTTAAGATCTGAGTGTGTGGGCTCTTCTGAGCCTTGCTGCTACATGGGGATTCAGTTGTCTGAAAAAACGCGTTTATTTCGGGCTGAAAAACACGTTTTGCAGAGTGTACTGTTACTGCCCCATAACTTACATGGGGTTGACCAAACTTGCAGAAACATGTTTATTTCTGCTGAAAAACACGTTTTGACCCTTTCTGCACACTGGGGTTAAGAGCTGAGTGTGTGGGCTCTTCTGAGACTTGCTGCTACATGGGGATTCAGTTTTCTGAAAAAACGCGTTTATTTCGGGCTGAAAAACACGTTTTGAAAAGTGTACTGTTACTGCCCCATAACTTACATGGGGTTGACCAAACTTGCAGAAACATGTTTATTTCTGCTGAAAAACATGTTTTGACACTTTCAGCACACTGGGGTTAAGATCTGAGTGTGTGGGCTCTTCTGAGCCTTGCTGCTACATGGGGATTCAGTTGTCTGAAAAAACGCGTTTATTTCGGGCTGAAAAACACGTTTTGCAGAGTGTACTGTTACTGCCCCATAACTTACATGGGGTTGACCAAACTTGCAGAAACATGTTTATTTCTGCTGAAAAACACGTTTTGACCCTTTCTGCACACTGGGGTTAAGAGCTGAGTGTGTGGGCTCTTCTGAGACTTGCTGCTACATGGGGATTCAGTTTTCTGAAAAAACGCGTTTATTTCGGGCTGAAAAACACGTTTTGAAAAGTGTACTGTTACTGCCCCATAACTTACATGGGGTTGACCAAACTTGCAGAAACATGTTTATTTCTGCTGAAAAACACGTTTTGACACTTTCAGCACACTGGGGTTAAGATCTGAGTGTGTGGGCTCTTCTGAGCCTTGCTGCTACATGGGGATTCAGTTGTCTGAAAAAACGCGTTTATTTCGGGCTGAAAAACACGTTTTGAAAAGTGTACTGTAACTGCCCCATAACTTACATGGGGTTGACCAAACTTGCAGAAACATGTTTATTTCTGCTGAAAAACATGTTTTGACCCTTTCTGCACACTGGGGTTAAGATCTGAGTGTGTGGGCTCTTCTGAGCCTTGCTGCTACATGGGTATTCAGTTGTCTGAAAAAACGCGTTTATTTCGGGCTGAAAAACACGTTTTGAAAAGTGTACTGTTACTGCCCCATAACTTACATGGGGTTGACCAAACTTGCAGAAACATGTTTATTTCTGCTGAAAAACATGTTTTGACACTTTCAGCACACTGGGGTTAAGATCTGAGTGTGTGGGCTCTTCTGAGCCTTGCTGCTACATGGGGATTCAGTTGTCTGAAAAAACGCGTTTATTTCGGGCTGAAAAACACTTTTTGCAGAGTGTACTGTTACTGCCCCATAACTTACATGGGGTTGACCAAACTTGCAGAAACATGTTTATTTCTGCTGAAAAACACGTTTTGACCCTTTCTGCACACTGGGGTTAAGAGATGAGTGTGTGGGCTCTTCTGAGACTTGCTGCTACATGGGGATTCAGTTGTCTGAAAAAACGCGTTTATTTTGGGCTGAAAAACACGTTTTGAAAAGTGTACTGTTACTGCCCCATAACTTACATGGGGTTGACCACACCTGCAGAAACATGTTTATTTCTGCTGAAAAACACGTTTTGACCCTTTCTGCACACTGGGGTTAAGATCTGAGTGTGTGGGCTCTTTTGAGCCTTGCTGCTACATGGGGATTCAGTTGTCTGAAAAAACGCGTTTATTTCGGGCTGAAAAACACGTTTTGCAGAGTGTACTGTTACTGCCCCATAACTTACATGGGGTTGACCAAACTTGCAGAAACATGTTTATTTCTGCTGAAAAACACGTTTTGACCCTTTCTGCACACTGGGGTTAAGATCTGAGTGTGTGGGCTCTTCTGAGCCTTGCTGCTACATGGGGATTCAGTTGTCTGAAAAAACGCGTTTATTTCGGGCTGAAAAACACGTTTTGCAGAGTGTACTGTTACTGCCCCATAACTTACATGGGGTTGACCAAACTTGCAGAAACATGTTTATTTCTGCTGAAAAACACGTTTTGACCCTTTCTGCACACTGGGGTTAAGAGCTGAGTGTGTGGGCTCTTCTGAGACTTGCTGCTACATGGGGATTCAGTTTTCTGAAAAAACGCGTTTATTTCGGGCTGAAAAACACGTTTTGAAAAGTGTACTGTTACTGCCCCATAACTTACATGGGGTTGACCAAACTTGCAGAAACATGTTTATTTCTGCTGAAAAACATGTTTTGACACTTTCAGCACACTGGGGTTAAGATCTGAGTGTGTGGGCTCTTCTGAGCCTTGCTGCTACATGGGGATTCAGTTGTCTGAAAAAACGCGTTTATTTCGGGCTGAAAAACACGTTTTGCAGAGTGTACTGTTACTGCCCCATAACTTACATGGGGTTGACCAAACTTGCAGAAACATGTTTATTTCTGCTGAAAAACACGTTTTGACCCTTTCTGCACACTGGGGTTAAGAGCTGAGTGTGTGGGCTCTTCTGAGACTTGCTGCTACATGGGGATTCAGTTTTCTGAAAAAACGCGTTTATTTCGGGCTGAAAAACACGTTTTGAAAAGTGTACTGTTACTGCCCCATAACTTACATGGGGTTGACCAAACTTGCAGAAACATGTTTATTTCTGCTGAAAAACACGTTTTGACACTTTCAGCACACTGGGGTTAAGATCTGAGTGTGTGGGCTCTTCTGAGCCTTGCTGCTACATGGGGATT
This sequence comes from Lepisosteus oculatus, assembly GCF_040954835.1. NCBI lineage: Eukaryota > Metazoa > Chordata > Actinopteri > Semionotiformes > Lepisosteidae > Lepisosteus > Lepisosteus oculatus. The sequence continues at coordinate 59,233 of NW_027168048.1, read as the reverse complement.
CAGTTGTCTGAAAAAACGCGTTTATTTCGGGCTGAAAAACACGTTTTGAAAAGTGTACTGTAACTGCCCCATAACTTACATGGGGTTGACCAAACTTGCAGAAACATGTTTATTTCTGCTGAAAAACATGTTTTGACCCTTTCTGCACACTGGGGTTAAGATCTGAGTGTGTGGGCTCTTCTGAGCCTTGCTGCTACATGGGTATTCAGTTGTCTGAAAAAACGCGTTTATTTCGGGCTGAAAAACACGTTTTGAAAAGTGTACTGTTACTGCCCCATAACTTACATGGGGTTGACCAAACTTGCAGAAACATGTTTATTTCTGCTGAAAAACATGTTTTGACACTTTCAGCACACTGGGGTTAAGATCTGAGTGTGTGGGCTCTTCTGAGCCTTGCTGCTACATGGGGATTCAGTTGTCTGAAAAAACGCGTTTATTTCGGGCTGAAAAACACGTTTTGCAGAGTGTACTGTTACTGCCCCATAACTTACATGGGGTTGACCAAACTTGCAGAAACATGTTTATTTCTGCTGAAAAACACGTTTTGACCCTTTCTGCACACTGGGGTTAAGAGCTGAGTGTGTGGGCTCTTCTGAGACTTGCTGCTACATGGGGATTCAGTTTTCTGAAAAAACGCGTTTATTTCGGGCTGAAAAACACGTTTTGAAAAGTGTACTGTTACTGCCCCATAACTTACATGGGGTTGACCAAACTTGCAGAAACATGTTTATTTCTGCTGAAAAACACGTTTTGACACTTTCAGCACACTGGGGTTAAGATCTGAGTGTGTGGGCTCTTCTGAGCCTTGCTGCTACATGGGGATTCAGTTGTCTGAAAAAACGCGTTTATTTCGGGCTGAAAAACACGTTTTGAAAAGTGTACTGTAACTGCCCCATAACTTACATGGGGTTGACCAAACTTGCAGAAACATGTTTATTTCTGCTGAAAAACATGTTTTGACCCTTTCTGCACACTGGGGTTAAGATCTGAGTGTGTGGGCTCTTCTGAGCCTTGCTGCTACATGGGTATTCAGTTGTCTGAAAAAACGCGTTTATTTCGGGCTGAAAAACACGTTTTGAAAAGTGTACTGTTACTGCCCCATAACTTACATGGGGTTGACCAAACTTGCAGAAACATGTTTATTTCTGCTGAAAAACATGTTTTGACACTTTCAGCACACTGGGGTTAAGATCTGAGTGTGTGGGCTCTTCTGAGCCTTGCTGCTACATGGGGATTCAGTTGTCTGAAAAAACGCGTTTATTTCGGGCTGAAAAACACTTTTTGCAGAGTGTACTGTTACTGCCCCATAACTTACATGGGGTTGACCAAACTTGCAGAAACATGTTTATTTCTGCTGAAAAACACGTTTTGACCCTTTCTGCACACTGGGGTTAAGAGATGAGTGTGTGGGCTCTTCTGAGACTTGCTGCTACATGGGGATTCAGTTGTCTGAAAAAACGCGTTTATTTTGGGCTGAAAAACACGTTTTGAAAAGTGTACTGTTACTGCCCCATAACTTACATGGGGTTGACCACACCTGCAGAAACATGTTTATTTCTGCTGAAAAACACGTTTTGACCCTTTCTGCACACTGGGGTTAAGATCTGAGTGTGTGGGCTCTTTTGAGCCTTGCTGCTACATGGGGATTCAGTTGTCTGAAAAAACGCGTTTATTTCGGGCTGAAAAACACGTTTTGCAGAGTGTACTGTTACTGCCCCATAACTTACATGGGGTTGACCAAACTTGCAGAAACATGTTTATTTCTGCTGAAAAACACGTTTTGACCCTTTCTGCACACTGGGGTTAAGATCTGAGTGTGTGGGCTCTTCTGAGCCTTGCTGCTACATGGGGATTCAGTTGTCTGAAAAAACGCGTTTATTTCGGGCTGAAAAACACGTTTTGCAGAGTGTACTGTTACTGCCCCATAACTTACATGGGGTTGACCAAACTTGCAGAAACATGTTTATTTCTGCTGAAAAACACGTTTTGACCCTTTCTGCACACTGGGGTTAAGAGCTGAGTGTGTGGGCTCTTCTGAGACTTGCTGCTACATGGGGATTCAGTTTTCTGAAAAAACGCGTTTATTTCGGGCTGAAAAACACGTTTTGAAAAGTGTACTGTTACTGCCCCATAACTTACATGGGGTTGACCAAACTTGCAGAAACATGTTTATTTCTGCTGAAAAACATGTTTTGACACTTTCAGCACACTGGGGTTAAGATCTGAGTGTGTGGGCTCTTCTGAGCCTTGCTGCTACATGGGGATTCAGTTGTCTGAAAAAACGCGTTTATTTCGGGCTGAAAAACACGTTTTGCAGAGTGTACTGTTACTGCCCCATAACTTACATGGGGTTGACCAAACTTGCAGAAACATGTTTATTTCTGCTGAAAAACACGTTTTGACCCTTTCTGCACACTGGGGTTAAGAGCTGAGTGTGTGGGCTCTTCTGAGACTTGCTGCTACATGGGGATTCAGTTTTCTGAAAAAACGCGTTTATTTCGGGCTGAAAAACACGTTTTGAAAAGTGTACTGTTACTGCCCCATAACTTACATGGGGTTGACCAAACTTGCAGAAACATGTTTATTTCTGCTGAAAAACACGTTTTGACACTTTCAGCACACTGGGGTTAAGATCTGAGTGTGTGGGCTCTTCTGAGCCTTGCTGCTACATGGGGATTCAGTTGTCTGAAAAAACGCGTTTATTTCGGGCTGAAAAACACGTTTTGAAAAGTGTACTGTAACTGCCCCATAACTTACATGGGGTTGACCAAACTTGCAGAAACATGTTTATTTCTGCTGAAAAACATGTTTTGACCCTTTCTGCACACTGGGGTTAAGATCTGAGTGTGTGGGCTCTTCTGAGCCTTGCTGCTACATGGGTATTCAGTTGTCTGAAAAAACGCGTTTATTTCGGGCTGAAAAACACGTTTTGAAAAGTGTACTGTTACTGCCCCATAACTTACATGGGGTTGACCAAACTTGCAGAAACATGTTTATTTCTGCTGAAAAACATGTTTTGACACTTTCAGCACACTGGGGTTAAGATCTGAGTGTGTGGGCTCTTCTGAGCCTTGCTGCTACATGGGGATTCAGTTGTCTGAAAAAACGCGTTTATTTCGGGCTGAAAAACACGTTTTGCAGAGTGTACTGTTACTGCCCCATAACTTACATGGGGTTGACCAAACTTGCAGAAACATGTTTATTTCTGCTGAAAAACACGTTTTGACCCTTTCTGCACACTGGGGTTAAGAGCTGAGTGTGTGGGCTCTTCTGAGACTTGCTGCTACATGGGGATTCAGTTGTCTGAAAAAACGTGTTTATTTCGGGCTGAAAAACACATTTTGAAAAGTGTACTGTTACTGCCCCATAACTTACATGGGGTTGACCAAACCTGCAGAAACATGTTTATTTCTGCTGAAAAACACGTTTTGAACCTTTCTGCACACTGGGGTTAAGATCTCAGTGTGTGGGCTCTTCTGAGCCTTGCTGCTACATGGGGATTCAGTTGTCTGAAAAAACGCGTTTATTTCGGGCTGAAAAACACTTTTTGCAGAGTGTACTGTTACTGCCCCATAACTTACATGGGGTTGACCAAACTTGCAGAAACATGTTTATTTCTGCTGAAAAACACGTTTTGACCCTTTCTGCACACTGGGGTTAAGAGATGAGTGTGTGGGCTCTTCTGAGACTTGCTGCTACATGGGGATTCAGTTGTCTGAAAAAACGCGTTTATTTTGGGCTGAAAAACACGTTTTGAAAAGTGTACTGTTACTGCCCCATAACTTACATGGGGTTGACCACACCTGCAGAAACATGTTTATTTCTGCTGAAAAACACGTTTTGACCCTTTCTGCACACTGGGGTTAAGATCTGAGTGTGTGGGCTCTTTTGAGCCTTGCTGCTACATGGGGATTCAGTTGTCTGAAAAAACGCGTTTATTTCGGGCTGAAAAACACGTTTTGCAGAGTGTACTGTTACTGCCCCATAACTTACATGGGGTTGACCAAACTTGCAGAAACATGTTTATTTCTGCTGAAAAACACGTTTTGACCCTTTCTGCACACTGGGGTTAAGATCTGAGTGTGTGGGCTCTTCTGAGCCTTGCTGCTACATGGGGATTCAGTTGTCTGAAAAAACGCGTTTATTTCGGGCTGAAAAACACGTTTTGCAGAGTGTACTGTTACTGCCCCATAACTTACATGGGGTTGACCAAACTTGCAGAAACATGTTTATTTCTGCTGAAAAACACGTTTTGACCCTTTCTGCACACTGGGGTTAAGAGCTGAGTGTGTGGGCTCTTCTGAGACTTGCTGCTACATGGGGATTCAGTTTTCTGAAAAAACGCGTTTATTTCGGGCTGAAAAACACGTTTTGAAAAGTGTACTGTTACTGCCCCATAACTTACATGGGGTTGACCAAACTTGCAGAAACATGTTTATTTCTGCTGAAAAACATGTTTTGACACTTTCAGCACACTGGGGTTAAGATCTGAGTGTGTGGGCTCTTCTGAGCCTTGCTGCTACATGGGGATTCAGTTGTCTGAAAAAACGCGTTTATTTCGGGCTGAAAAACACGTTTTGCAGAGTGTACTGTTACTGCCCCATAACTTACATGGGGTTGACCAAACTTGCAGAAACATGTTTATTTCTGCTGAAAAACACGTTTTGACCCTTTCTGCACACTGGGGTTAAGAGCTGAGTGTGTGGGCTCTTCTGAGACTTGCTGCTACATGGGGATTCAGTTTTCTGAAAAAACGCGTTTATTTCGGGCTGAAAAACACGTTTTGAAAAGTGTACTGTTACTGCCCCATAACTTACATGGGGTTGACCAAACTTGCAGAAACATGTTTATTTCTGCTGAAAAACACGTTTTGACACTTTCAGCACACTGGGGTTAAGATCTGAGTGTGTGGGCTCTTCTGAGCCTTGCTGCTACATGGGGATTCAGTTGTCTGAAAAAACGCGTTTATTTCGGGCTGAAAAACACGTTTTGAAAAGTGTACTGTAACTGCCCCATAACTTACATGGGGTTGACCAAACTTGCAGAAACATGTTTATTTCTGCTGAAAAACATGTTTTGACCCTTTCTGCACACTGGGGTTAAGATCTGAGTGTGTGGGCTCTTCTGAGCCTTGCTGCTACATGGGTATTCAGTTGTCTGAAAAAACGCGTTTATTTCGGGCTGAAAAACACGTTTTGAAAAGTGTACTGTTACTGCCCCATAACTTACATGGGGTTGACCAAACTTGCAGAAACATGTTTATTTCTGCTGAAAAACATGTTTTGACACTTTCAGCACACTGGGGTTAAGATCTGAGTGTGTGGGCTCTTCTGAGCCTTGCTGCTACATGGGGATTCAGTTGTCTGAAAAAACGCGTTTATTTCGGGCTGAAAAACACTTTTTGCAGAGTGTACTGTTACTGCCCCATAACTTACATGGGGTTGACCAAACTTGCAGAAACATGTTTATTTCTGCTGAAAAACACGTTTTGACCCTTTCTGCACACTGGGGTTAAGAGATGAGTGTGTGGGCTCTTCTGAGACTTGCTGCTACATGGGGATTCAGTTGTCTGAAAAAACGCGTTTATTTTGGGCTGAAAAACACGTTTTGAAAAGTGTACTGTTACTGCCCCATAACTTACATGGGGTTGACCACACCTGCAGAAACATGTTTATTTCTGCTGAAAAACACGTTTTGACCCTTTCTGCACACTGGGGTTAAGATCTGAGTGTGTGGGCTCTTTTGAGCCTTGCTGCTACATGGGGATTCAGTTGTCTGAAAAAACGCGTTTATTTCGGGCTGAAAAACACGTTTTGCAGAGTGTACTGTTACTGCCCCATAACTTACATGGGGTTGACCAAACTTGCAGAAACATGTTTATTTCTGCTGAAAAACACGTTTTGACCCTTTCTGCACACTGGGGTTAAGATCTGAGTGTGTGGGCTCTTCTGAGCCTTGCTGCTACATGGGGATTCAGTTGTCTGAAAAAACGCGTTTATTTCGGGCTGAAAAACACGTTTTGCAGAGTGTACTGTTACTGCCCCATAACTTACATGGGGTTGACCAAACTTGCAGAAACATGTTTATTTCTGCTGAAAAACACGTTTTGACCCTTTCTGCACACTGGGGTTAAGAGCTGAGTGTGTGGGCTCTTCTGAGACTTGCTGCTACATGGGGATTCAGTTTTCTGAAAAAACGCGTTTATTTCGGGCTGAAAAACACGTTTTGAAAAGTGTACTGTTACTGCCCCATAACTTACATGGGGTTGACCAAACTTGCAGAAACATGTTTATTTCTGCTGAAAAACATGTTTTGACACTTTCAGCACACTGGGGTTAAGATCTGAGTGTGTGGGCTCTTCTGAGCCTTGCTGCTACATGGGGATTCAGTTGTCTGAAAAAACGCGTTTATTTCGGGCTGAAAAACACGTTTTGCAGAGTGTACTGTTACTGCCCCATAACTTACATGGGGTTGACCAAACTTGCAGAAACATGTTTATTTCTGCTGAAAAACACGTTTTGACCCTTTCTGCACACTGGGGTTAAGAGCTGAGTGTGTGGGCTCTTCTGAGACTTGCTGCTACATGGGGATTCAGTTTTCTGAAAAAACGCGTTTATTTCGGGCTGAAAAACACGTTTTGAAAAGTGTACTGTTACTGCCCCATAACTTACATGGGGTTGACCAAACTTGCAGAAACATGTTTATTTCTGCTGAAAAACACGTTTTGACACTTTCAGCACACTGGGGTTAAGATCTGAGTGTGTGGGCTCTTCTGAGCCTTGCTGCTACATGGGGATTCAGTTGTCTGAAAAAACGCGTTTATTTCGGGCTGAAAAACACGTTTTGAAAAGTGTACTGTAACTGCCCCATAACTTACATGGGGTTGACCAAACTTGCAGAAACATGTTTATTTCTGCTGAAAAACATGTTTTGACCCTTTCTGCACACTGGGGTTAAGATCTGAGTGTGTGGGCTCTTCTGAGCCTTGCTGCTACATGGGTATTCAGTTGTCTGAAAAAACGCGTTTATTTCGGGCTGAAAAACACGTTTTGAAAAGTGTACTGTTACTGCCCCATAACTTACATGGGGTTGACCAAACTTGCAGAAACATGTTTATTTCTGCTGAAAAACATGTTTTGACACTTTCAGCACACTGGGGTTAAGATCTGAGTGTGTGGGCTCTTCTGAGCCTTGCTGCTACATGGGGATTCAGTTGTCTGAAAAAACGCGTTTATTTCGGGCTGAAAAACACGTTTTGCAGAGTGTACTGTTACTGCCCCATAACTTACATGGGGTTGACCAAACTTGCAGAAACATGTTTATTTCTGCTGAAAAACACGTTTTGACCCTTTCTGCACACTGGGGTTAAGAGCTGAGTGTGTGGGCTCTTCTGAGACTTGCTGCTACATGGGGATTCAGTTGTCTGAAAAAACGTGTTTATTTCGGGCTGAAAAACACATTTTGAAAAGTGTACTGTTACTGCCCCATAACTTACATGGGGTTGACCAAACCTGCAGAAACATGTTTATTTCTGCTGAAAAACACGTTTTGAACCTTTCTGCACACTGGGGTTAAGATCTCAGTGTGTGGGCTCTTCTGAGCCTTGCTGCTACATGGGGATTCAGTTGTCTGAAAAAACGCGTTTATTTCGGGCTGAAAAACACTTTTTGCAGAGTGTACTGTTACTGCCCCATAACTTACATGGGGTTGACCAAACTTGCAGAAACATGTTTATTTCTGCTGAAAAACACGTTTTGACCCTTTCTGCACACTGGGGTTAAGAGATGAGTGTGTGGGCTCTTCTGAGACTTGCTGCTACATGGGGATTCAGTTGTCTGAAAAAACGCGTTTATTTTGGGCTGAAAAACACGTTTTGAAAAGTGTACTGTTACTGCCCCATAACTTACATGGGGTTGACCACACCTGCAGAAACATGTTTATTTCTGCTGAAAAACACGTTTTGACCCTTTCTGCACACTGGGGTTAAGATCTGAGTGTGTGGGCTCTTTTGAGCCTTGCTGCTACATGGGGATTCAGTTGTCTGAAAAAACGCGTTTATTTCGGGCTGAAAAACACGTTTTGCAGAGTGTACTGTTACTGCCCCATAACTTACATGGGGTTGACCAAACTTGCAGAAACATGTTTATTTCTGCTGAAAAACACGTTTTGACCCTTTCTACACACTGGGGTTAAGATCTGAGTGTGTGGGCTCTTCTGAGCCTTGCTGCTACATGGGGATTCAGTTGTCTGAAAAAACGCGTTTATTTCGGGCTGAAAAACACGTTTTGCAGAGTGTACTGTTACTGCCCCATAACTTACATGGGGTTGACCAAACTTGCAGAAACATGTTTATTTCTGCTGAAAAACACGTTTTGACCCTTTCTGCACACTGGGGTTAAGAGCTGAGTGTGTGGGCTCTTCTGAGACTTGCTGCTACATGGGGATTCAGTTTTCTGAAAAAACGCGTTTATTTCGGGCTGAAAAACACGTTTTGAAAAGTGTACTGTTACTGCCCCATAACTTACATGGGGTTGACCAAACTTGCAGAAACATGTTTATTTCTGCTGAAAAACATGTTTTGACACTTTCAGCACACTGGGGTTAAGATCTGAGTGTGTGGGCTCTTCTGAGCCTTGCTGCTACATGGGGATTCAGTTGTCTGAAAAAACGCGTTTATTTCGGGCTGAAAAACACGTTTTGCAGAGTGTACTGTTACTGCCCCATAACTTACATGGGGTTGACCAAACTTGCAGAAACATGTTTATTTCTGCTGAAAAACACGTTTTGACCCTTTCTGCACACTGGGGTTAAGAGCTGAGTGTGTGGGCTCTTCTGAGACTTGCTGCTACATGGGGATTCAGTTTTCTGAAAAAACGCGTTTATTTCGGGCTGAAAAACACGTTTTGAAAAGTGTACTGTTACTGCCCCATAACTTACATGGGGTTGACCAAACTTGCAGAAACATGTTTATTTCTGCTGAAAAACACGTTTTGACACTTTCAGCACACTGGGGTTAAGATCTGAGTGTGTGGGCTCTTCTGAGCCTTGCTGCTACATGGGGATTCAGTTGTCTGAAAAAACGCGTTTATTTCGGGCTGAAAAACACGTTTTGAAAAGTGTACTGTAACTGCCCCATAACTTACATGGGGTTGACCAAACTTGCAGAAACATGTTTATTTCTGCTGAAAAACATGTTTTGACCCTTTCTGCACACTGGGGTTAAGATCTGAGTGTGTGGGCTCTTCTGAGCCTTGCTGCTACATGGGTATTCAGTTGTCTGAAAAAACGCGTTTATTTCGGGCTGAAAAACACGTTTTGAAAAGTGTACTGTTACTGCCCCATAACTTACATGGGGTTGACCAAACTTGCAGAAACATGTTTATTTCTGCTGAAAAACATGTTTTGACACTTTCAGCACACTGGGGTTAAGATCTGAGTGTGTGGGCTCTTCTGAGCCTTGCTGCTACATGGGGATTCAGTTATCTGAAAAAACGCGTTTATTTCGGGCTGAAAAACACGTTTTGAAAAGTGTACTGTTACTGCCCCATAACTTACATGGGGTTGACCAAACTTGCAGAAACATGTTTATTTCTGCTGAAAAACACGTTTTGACCCTTTCTGCACACTGGGGTTAAGATCTGAGTGTGTGGGCTCTTCTGAGCCTTGCTGCTACATGGGGATTCAGTTGTCTGAAAAAACGCGTTTATTTCGGGCTGAAAAACACGTTTTGCAGAGTGTACTGTTACTGCCCCATAACTTACATGGGGTTGACCAAACTTGCAGAAACATGTTTATTTCTGCTGAAAAACACGTTTTGACCCTTTCTGCACACTGGGGTTAAGAGCTGAGTGTGTGGGCTCTTCTGAGACTTGCTGCTACATGGGGATTCAGTTGTCTGAAAAAACGTGTTTATTTCGGGCTGAAAAACACATTTTGAAAAGTGTACTGTTACTGCCCCATAACTTACATGGGGTTGACCAAACCTGCAGAAACATGTTTATTTCTGCTGAAAAACACGTTTTGAACCTTTCTGCACACTGGGGTTAAGATCTCAGTGTGTGGGCTCTTCTGAGCCTTGCTGCTACATGGGGATTCAGTTGTCTGAAAAAACGCGTTTATTTCGGGCTGAAAAACACTTTTTGCAGAGTGTACTGTTACTGCCCCATAACTTACATGGGGTTGACCAAACTTGCAGAAACATGTTTATTTCTGCTGAAAAACACGTTTTGACCCTTTCTGCACACTGGGGTTAAGAGATGAGTGTGTGGGCTCTTCTGAGACTTGCTGCTACATGGGGATTCAGTTGTCTGAAAAAACGCGTTTATTTTGGGCTGAAAAACACGTTTTGAAAAGTGTACTGTTACTGCCCCATAACTTACATGGGGTTGACCACACCTGCAGAAACATGTTTATTTCTGCTGAAAAACACGTTTTGACCCTTTCTGCACACTGGGGTTAAGATCTGAGTGTGTGGGCTCTTTTGAGCCTTGCTGCTACATGGGGATTCAGTTGTCTGAAAAAACGCGTTTATTTCGGGCTGAAAAACACGTTTTGCAGAGTGTACTGTTACTGCCCCATAACTTACATGGGGTTGACCAAACTTGCAGAAACATGTTTATTTCTGCTGAAAAACACGTTTTGACCCTTTCTGCACACTGGGGTTAAGATCTGAGTGTGTGGGCTCTTCTGAGCCTTGCTGCTACATGGGGATTCAGTTGTCTGAAAAAACGCGTTTATTTCGGGCTGAAAAACACGTTTTGCAGAGTGTACTGTTACTGCCCCATAACTTACATGGGGTTGACCAAACTTGCAGAAACATGTTTATTTCTGCTGAAAAACACGTTTTGACCCTTTCTGCACACTGGGGTTAAGAGCTGAGTGTGTGGGCTCTTCTGAGACTTGCTGCTACATGGGGATTCAGTTTTCTGAAAAAACGCGTTTATTTCGGGCTGAAAAACACGTTTTGAAAAGTGTACTGTTACTGCCCCATAACTTACATGGGGTTGACCAAACTTGCAGAAACATGTTTATTTCTGCTGAAAAACATGTTTTGACACTTTCAGCACACTGGGGTTAAGATCTGAGTGTGTGGGCTCTTCTGAGCCTTGCTGCTACATGGGGATTCAGTTGTCTGGAAAAACGCGTTTATTTCGGGCTGAAAAACACGTTTTGCAGAGTGTACTGTTACTGCCCCATAACTTACATGGGGTTGACCAAACTTGCAGAAACATGTTTATTTCTGCTGAAAAACACGTTTTGACCCTTTCTGCACACTGGGGTTAAGATCTGAGTGTGTGGGCTCTTCTGAGCCTTGCTGCTACATGGGTATTCAGTTGTCTGAAAAAACGCGTTTATTTCGGGCTGAAAAACACGTTTTGAAAAGTGTACTGTTACTTCCCCATAACTTACATGGGGTTGACCAAACCTGCAGAAACATGTTTATTTCTGCTGAAAAACACGTTTTGAACCTTTCTGCACACTGGGGTTAAGATCTGAGTGTGTGGGCTCTTCTGATCCTTGCTGCTACATGGGTATTCAGTTGTCTGAAAAAACGCGTTTATTTCGGGCTGAAAAAAACCTTTTGAAAAGTGTACTGTTACTGCCCCATAACTTACATGGGGTTGACCAAACCTGCAGAAACATGTTTATTTCTGCTGAAAAACATGTTTTGACACTTTCAGCACACTGGGGTTAAGATCTGAGTGTGTGGGCTCTTCTGAGCCTTGCTGCTACATGGGGATTCAGTTATCTGAAAAAACGCGTTTATTTCGGGCTGAAAAACACGTTTTGAAAAGTGTACTGTTACTGCCCCATAACTTACATGGGGTTGACCAAACTTGCAGAAACATGTTTATTTCTGCTGAAAAACACGTTTTGAACCTTTCTGCACACTGGGGTTAAATTCTGAGTGTGTGGGCTAATCTGAGCCTTGCTGCTACATGGGGATTCAGTTGTCTGAAAAAACACGTTTATTTCGGGCTGAAAAACATGTTTTGCAGAGTGTACTGTTACTGCCCCATAACTTACATGGGGTTGACCAAACTTGCAGAAACATGTTTATTTCTGCTGAAAAACACGTTTTGACCCTTTCTGCACACTGGGGTTAAGATCTGAGTGTGTGGGCTCTTCTGAGCCTTGCTGCTACATGGGTATTCAGTTGTCTGAAAAAACGCGTTTATTTCGGGCTGAAAAACACGTTTTGAAAAGTGTACTGTTACTGCCCCATAACTTACATGGGGTTGACCAAACCTGCAGAAACATGTTTATTTCCGCTGAAAAACATGTATTGACACTTTCAGCACACTGGGGTTAAGATCTGAGTGTGTGGGCTCTTCTGAGCCTTGCTGCTACATGGGGATTCAGTTGTCTGAAAAAACGCGTTTATTTCGGGCTGAAAAACACGTTTTGAAAAGTGTACTGTTACTGCCCCATAACTTACATGGGGTTGACCAAACTTGCAGAAACATGTTTATTTCTGCTGAAAAACACGTTTTGACCCTTTCTGCACACTGGGGTTAAGATCTCAGTGTGTGGGCTCTTCTGAGCCTTGCTGCTACATGGGTATTCAGTTGTCTGAAAAAACGCGTTTATTTCGGGCTGAAAAACACTTTTTGCAGAGTGTACTGTTACTGCCCCATAACTTACATGGGGTTGACCAAACTTGCAGAAACATGTTTATTTCTGCTGAAAAACACGTTTTGACCCTTTCTGCACACTGGGGTTAAGAGATGAGTGTGTGGGCTCTTCTGAGACTTGCTGCTACATGGGGATTCAGTTGTCTGAAAAAACGCGTTTATTTTGGGCTGAAAAACACGTTTTGAAAAGTGTACTGTTACTGCCCCATAACTTACATGGGGTTGACCAAACTTGCAGAAACATGTTTATTTCTGCTGAAAAACATGTTTTGACGCTTTCAGCACACTGGGGTTAAGATCTGAGTGTGTGGGCTCTTCTGAGCCTTGCTGCTACATGGGTATTCAGTTGTCTGAAAAAACGCGTTTATTTCGGGCTGAAAAACACGTTTTGAAAAGTGTACTGTTACTGCCCCATAACTTACATGGGGTTGACCAAACCTGCAGAAACATGTTTATTTCTGCTGAAAAACACGTTTTGACCCTTTCTGCACACTGGGGTTAAGATCTGAGTGTGTGGGCTCTTCTGAGCCTTGCTGCTACATGGGGATTCAGTTGTCTGAAAAAACGCGTTTATTTCGGGCTGAAAAACACGTTTTGAAAAGTGTACTGTTACTGGCCCATAACTTACATGGGGTTGACCAAACTTGCAGAAACATGTTTATTTCTGCTGAAAAACACGTTTTGAACCTTTCTGCACACTGGGGTTAAGATCTGAGTGTGTGGGCTCTTCTGAGCCTTGCTGCTACATGGGGATTCAGTTGTCTGAAAAAACGCGTTTATATCGGGCTGAAAAACACGTTTTGCAGAGTATACTGTTACTGCCCCATAACTTACATGGGGTTGACCAAACTTGCAGAAACATGTTTATTTCTGCTGAAAAACACGTTTTGAACCTTTCTGCACACTGTGGTTAAGATCTGAGTGTGTGGGCTCTTCTGAGCCTTGCTGCTACATGGGTATTCAGTTGTCTGAAAAAACGCGTTTATTTCGGGCTGAAAAACACGTTTTGAAAAGTGTACTGTTACTGCCCCATAACTTACATGGGGTTGACCAAACTTGCAGAAACATGTTTATTTCTGCTGAAAAACATGTTTTGACACTTTCAGCACACTGGGGTTAAGATCTGAGTGTGTGGGCTCTTCTGAGCCTTGCTGCTACATGGGGATTCAGTTGTCTGAAAAAACGCGTTTATTTCGGGCTGAAAAACACGTTTTGAAAAGTGTACTGTTACTGCCCCATAACTTACATGGGGTTGACCAAACCTGCAGAAACATGTTTATTTCTGCTGAAAAACATGTTTTGACACTTTCAGCACACTGGGGTTAAGATCTGAGTGTGTGGGCTCTTCTGAGCCTTGCTGCTACATGGGGATTCAGTTGTCTGAAAAAACGCGTTTATTTCGGGCTGAAAAACACGTTTTGAAAAGTGTACTGTTACTGCCCCATAACTTACATGGGGTTGACCAAACTTGCAGAAACATGTTTATTTCTGCTGAAAAAACACATTTTGACCCTTTCTGCACACTGGGGTTAAGATCTGAGTGTGTGGGCTCTTCTGAGCCTTGCTGCTACATGGGGATTCAGTTGTCTGAAAAAACGCGTTTATATCGGGCTGAAAAACACGTTTTGAAAAGTGTACTGTTACTGCCCCATAACTTACATGGGTTTGACCAAACTTGCAGAAACATGTTTATTTCTGCTGAAAAACACGTTTTGACCCTTTCTGCACACTGGGGTTAAGAGATGAGTGTGTGGGCTCTTCTGAGACTTGCTGCTACATGGGGATTCAGTTGTCTGAAAAAACGCGTTTATTTTGGGTTGAAAAACACGTTTTGAAAAGTGTACTGTTACTGCCCCATAACTTACATGGGGTTGACCAAACTTGCAGAAACATGTTTTTTTCTGCTGAAAAACATGTTTTGACGCTTTCAGCACACTGGGGTTAAGATCTGAGTGTGTGGGCTCTTCTGAGCCTTGCTGCTACATGGGTATTCAGTTGTCTGAAAAAACGCGTTTATTTCGGGCTGAAAAACACGTTTTGAAAAGTGTACTGTTACTGCCCCATAACTTACATGGGGTTGACCAAACCTGCAGAAACATGTTTATTTCTTCTGAAAAACACGTTTTGACCCTTTCTGCACACTGGGGTTAAGATCTGAGTGTGTGGGCTCTTCTGAGCCTTGCTGCTACATGGGGATTCAGTTGTCTGAAAAAACGCGTTTATTTCGGGCTGAAAAACACGTTTTGAAAAGTGTACTGTTACTGGCCCATAACTTACATGGGGTTGACCAAACTTGCAGAAACATGTTTATTTCTGCTGAAAAACACGTTTTGACCCTTTCTGCACACTGGGGTTAAGATCTGAGTGTGTGGTCTCTTCTGAGCCTTGCTGCTACATGGGTATTCAGTTGTCTGAAAAAACGCGTTTATTTCGAGCTGAAAAACACGTTTTGAAAAGTGTACTGTTACTGCCCCATAACTTACATGGGGTTGACCAAACCTGCAGAAACATGTTTATTTCCGCTGAAAAACATGTATTGACACTTTCAGCACACTGGGGTTAAGATCTGAGTGTGTGGGCTCTTCTGAGCCTTGCTGCTACATGGGGATTCAGTTGTCTGAAAAAACGCGTTTATTTCGGGCTGAAAAACACTTTTTGCAGAATGTACTGTTACTGCCCCATAACTTACATGGGGTTGACCAAACTTGCAGAAACATGTTTATTTCTGCTGAAAAACACGTTTTGACCCTTTCTGCACACTGGGGTTAAGAGATGAGTGTGTGGGCTCTTCTGAGACTTGCTGCTACATGGGGATTCAGTTGTCTGAAAAAACGCGTTTATTTTGGGCTGAAAAACACGTTTTGAAAAGTGTACTGTTACTGCCCCATAACTTACATGGGGTTGACCAAACTTGCAGAAACATGTTTATTTCTGCTGAAAAACATGTTTTGACGCTTTCAGCACACTGGGGTTAAGATCTGAGTGTGTGGGCTCTTCTGAGCCTTGCTGCTACATGGGTATTCAGTTGTCTGAAAAAACGCGTTTATTTCGGGCTGAAAAACACGTTTTGAAAAGTGTACTGTTACTGCCCCATAACTTACATGGGGTTGACCAAACCTGCAGAAACATGTTTATTTCTGCTGAAAAACATGTTTTGACACTTTCAGCACACTGGGGTTAAGATCTGAGTGTGTGGGCTCTTCTGAGCCTTGCTGCTACATGGGGATTCAGTTGTCTGAAAAAACGCGTTTATTTCGGGCTGAAAAACACGTTTTGAAAAGTGTACTGTTACTGCCCCATAACTTACATGGGGTTGACCAAACTTGCAGAAACATGTTTATTTCTGCTGAAAAACACGTTTTGACCCTTTCTGCACACTGTGGTTAAGATCTGAGTGTGTGGGCTCTTCTGAGCCTTGCTGCTACATGGGTATTCAGTTGTCTGAAAAAACGCGTTTATTTCGGGCTGAAAAACACGTTTTGAAAAGTGTACTGTTACTGCCCCATAACTTACATGGGGTTGACCAAACTTGCAGAAACATGTTTATTTCTGCTGAAAAACATGTTTTGACACTTTCAGCACACTGGGGTTAAGATCTGAGTGTGTGGGCTCTTCTGAGCCTTGCTGCTACATGGGGATTCAGTTGTCTGAAAAAACGCGTTTATTTCGGGCTGAAAAACACGTTTTGAAAAGTGTACTGTTACTGCCCCATAACTTACATGGGGTTGACCAAACCTGCAGAAACATGTTTATTTCTGCTGAAAAACATGTTTTGACACTTTCAGCACACTGGGGTTAAGATCTGAGTGTGTGGGCTCTTCTGAGCCTTGCTGCTACATGGGGATTCAGTTGTCTGAAAAAACGCGTTTATTTCGGGCTGAAAAACACGTTTTGAAAAGTGTACTGTTACTGGCCCATAACTTACATGGGGTTGACCAAACTTGCAGAAACATGTTTATTTCTGCTGAAAAACACGTTTTGAACCTTTCTGCACACTGGGGTTAAGATCTGAGTGTGTGGGCTCTTCTGAGCCTTGCTGCTACATGGGGATTCAGTTGTCTGAAAAAACGCGTTTATATCGGGCTGAAAAACACGTTTTGCAGAGTGTACTGTTACTGCCCCATAACTTACATGGGGTTGACCAAACTTGCAGAAACATGTTTATTTCTGCTGAAAAACACGTTTTGACCCTTTCTGCACACTGGGGTTAAGAGCTCAGTGTGTGGGCTCTTCTGAGCCTTGCTGCTACATGGGGATTCAGTTGTCTGAAAAAACGCGTTTATTTCGGGCTGAAAAACACGTTTTGAAAAGTGTACTGTTACTGCCCCATAACTTACATGGGGTTGACCAAACCTGCAGAAACATGTTTATTTCTGCTGAAAAACATGTTTTGACACTTTCAGCACACTGGGGTTAAGATCTGAGTGTGTGGGCTCTTCTGAGCCTTGCTGCTACATGGGTATTCAGTTGTCTGAAAAAACGCGTTTATTTCGGGCTGAAAAACACGTTTTGAAAAGTGTACTGTTACTGCCCCATAACTTACATGGGGTTGACCAAACTTGCAGAAACATGTTTATTTCTGCTGAAAAACATGTTTTGACACTTTCAGCACACTGGGGTTAAGATCTGAGTGTGTGGGCTCTTCTGAGCCTTGCTGCTACATGGGGATTCAGTTGTCTGAAAAAACGCGTTTATTTCGGGCTGAAAAACACGTTTTGAAAAGTGTACTGTTACTGCCCCATAACTTACATGGGGTTGACCAAACCTGCAGAAACATGTTTATTTCTGCTGAAAAAGATGTTTTGACACTTTCAGCACACTGGGGTTAAGATCTGAGTGTGTGGGTCTTCTGAGCCTTGCTGCTACATGGGTATTCAGTTGTCTGAAAAAACGCGTTTATTTCGGGCTGAAAAACACGTTTTGAAAAGTGTACTGTTACTGCCCCATAACTTACATGGGGTTGACCAAACTTGCAGAAACATGTTTATTTCTGCTGAAAAACATGTTTTGACACTTTCAGCACACTGGGGTTAAGATCTGAGTGTGTGGGCTCTTCTGAGCCTTGCTGCTACATGGGGATTCAGTTGTCTGAAAAAACGCGTTTATTTCGGGCTGAAAAACACGTTTTGAAAAGTGTACTGTTACTGCCCCATAACTTACATGGGGTTGACCAAACCTGCAGAAACATGTTTATTTCTGCTGAAAAAGATGTTTTGACACTTTCAGCACACTGGGGTTAAGATCTGAGTGTGTGGGCTCTTCTGAGCCTTGCTGCTACATGGGGGTTCAGTTGTCTGAAAAAACGCGTTTATTTCGGGCTGAAAAACACGTTTTGCAGAGTGTACTGTTACTGCCCCATAACTTACATGGGGTTGACCAAACTTGCAGAAACATGTTTATTTCTGCTGAAAAACACGTTTTGACCCTTTCTGCACACTGGGGTTAAGAGCTGAGTGTGTGGGCTCTTCTGAGACTTGCTGCTACATGGGGATTCAGTTGTCTGAAAAAACGCGTTTATTTCGGGCTGAAAAACACGTTTTGAAAAGTGTACTGTTACTGCCCCATAACTTACATGGGGTTGACCAAACTTGCAGAAACATGTTTATTTCTGCTGAAAAACACATTTTGACCCTTTCTGCACACTGGGGTTAAGATCTGAGTGTGTGGGCTCTTCTGAGCCTTGCTGCTACATGGGGATTCAGTTGTCTGAAAAAACGCGTTTATTTCGGGCTGAAAAACACGTTTTGAAAAGTGTACTGTTACTGCCCCATAACTTACATGGGGTTGACCAAACTTGCAGAAACATGTTTATTTCTGCTGAAAAACACGTTTTGACCCTTTCTGCACACTGGGGTTAAGATCTGAGTGTGTGGGCTCTTCTGAGCCTTGCTGCTACATGGGTATTCAGTTGTCTGAAAAAACGCGTTTATTTCGGGCTGAAAAACACGTTTTGAAAAGTGTACTGTTACTGCCCCATAACTTACATGGGGTTGACCAAACCTGCAGAAACATGTTTATTTCCGCTGAAAAACATGTTTTGACACTTTCAGCACACTGGGGTTAAGATCTGAGTGTGTGGGCTCTTCTGAGCCTTGCTGCTACATGGGGATTCAGTTGTCTGAAAAAACGCGTTTATTTCGGGCTGAAAAACACGTTTTGAAAAGTGTACTGTTACTGCCCCATAACTTACATGGGGTTGACCAAACTTGCAGAAACATGTTTATTTCTGCTGAAAAACACGTTTTGAACCTTTCTGCACACTGGGGTTAAGATCTGAGTGTGTGGGCTCTTCTGAGCCTTGCTGCTACATGGGGATTCAGTTGTCTGAAAAAACGCGTTTATTTCGGGCTGAAAAACACGTTTTGCAGAGTGTACTGTTACTGCCCCATAACTTACATGGGGTTGACCAAACTTGCAGAAACATGTTTATTTCTGCTGAAAAACACGTTTTGACCCTTTCTGCACACTGGGGTTAAGATCTGAGTGTGTGGGCTCTTCTGAGCCTTGCTGCTACATGGGTATTCAGTTGTCTGAAAAAACACGTTTATTTCGGGCTGAAAAACACGTTTTGAAAAGTGTACTGTTACTGCCCCATAACTTACATGGGGTTGACCAAACCTGCAGAAACATGTTTATTTCTGCTGAAAAACACGTTTTGACCCTTTCTGCACACTGGGGTTAAGATCTGAGTGTGTGGGCTCTTCTGAGCCTTGCTGCTACATGGGGATTCAGTTGTCTGAAAAAACACGTTTATTTCGGGCTGAAAAACACGTTTTGAAAAGTGTACTGTTACTGCCCCATAACTTACATGGGGTTGACCAAACTTGCAGAAACATGTTTATTTCTGCTGAAAAACACGTTTTGAACCTTTCTGCACACTGGGGTTAAGATCTGAGTGTGTGGGCTCTTCTGAGCCTTGCTGCTACATGGGTATTCAGTTGTCTGAAAAAACGCGTTTATTTCGGGCTGAAAAACACGTTTTGAAAAGTGTACTGTTACTGCCCCATAACTTACATGGGGTTGACCAAACCTGCAGAAACATGTTTATTTCTGCTGAAAAACACGTTTTGAACCTTTCTGCACACTGGGGTTAAGATCTGAGTGTGTGGGCTCTTCTGAGCCTTGCTGCTACATGGGTATTCAGTTGTCTGAAAAAACGCGTTTATTTCGGGCTGAAAAACACGTTTTGCAGAGTGTACTGTTACTGCCCCATAACTTACATGGGGTTGACCAAACTTGCAGAAACATGTTTATTTCTGCTGAAAAACACGTTTTGACCCTTTCTGCACACTGGGGTTAAGATCTGAGTGTGTGGGCTCTTCTGAGCCTTGCTGCTACATGGGTATTCAGTTGTCTGAAAAAACGCGTTTATTTCGGGCTGAAAAACACGTTTTGAAAAGTGTACTGTTACTGCCCCATAACTTACATGGGGTTGACCAAACCTGCAGAATAATGTTTATTTCTGCTGAAAAACACGTTTTGACCCTTTCTGCACACTGGGGTTAAGATCTGAGTGTGTGGGCTCTTCTGAGCCTTGCTGCTACATGGGGATTCAGTTGTCTGAAAAAACACGTTTATTTCGGGCTGAAAAACACGTTTTGAAAAGTGTACTGTTACTGCCCCATAACTTACATGGGGTTGACCAAACTTGCAGAAACATGTTTATTTCTGCTGAAAAACACGTTTTGAACCTTTCTGCACACTGGGGTTAAGATCTGAGTGTGTGGGCTCTTCTGAGCCTTGCTGCTACATGGGTATTCAGTTGTCTGAAAAAACGCGTTTATTTCGGGCTGAAAAACACGTTTTGAAAAGTGTACTGTTACTGCCCCATAACTTACATGGGGTTGACCAAACCTGCAGAAACATGTTTATTTCTGCTGAAAAACACGTTTTGACCCTTTCTGCACACTGGGGTTAAGATCTGAGTGTGTGGGCTCTTCTGAGCCTTGCTGCTACATGGGTATTCAGTTGTCTGAAAAAACGCGTTTATTTCGGGCTGAAAAACACGTTTTGAAAAGTGTACTGTTACTGCCCCATAACTTACATGGGGTTGACCAAACCTGCAGAAACATGTTTATTTCTGCTGAAAAACACGTTTTGACCCTTTCTGCACACTGGGGTTAAGATCTGAGTGTGTGGGCTCTTCTGAGCCTTGCTGCTACATGGGGATTCAGTTGTCTGAAAAAACACGTTTATTTCGGGCTGAAAAACACGTTTTGAAAAGTGTACTGTTACTGCCCCATAACTTACATGGGGTTGACCAAACTTGCAGAAACATGTTTATTTCTGCTGAAAAACACGTTTTGAACCTTTCTGCACACTGGGGTTAAGATCTGAGTGTGTGGGCTCTTCTGAGCCTTGCTGCTACATGGGGGTTCAGTTGTCTGAAAAAACGCGTTTATATCGGGCTGAAAAACACGTTTTGCAGAGTATACTGTTACTGCCCCATAACTTACATGGGGTTGACCAAACTTGCAGAAACATGTTTATTTCTGCTGAAAAACACGTTTTGAACCTTTCTGCACACTGGGGTTAAGATCTGAGTGTGTGGGCTCTTCTGAGCCTTGCTGCTACATGGGTATTCAGTTGTCTGAAAAAACGCGTTTATTTCGGGCTGAAAAACACGTTTTGAAAAGTGTACTGTTACTGCCCCATAACTTACATGGGGTTGACCAAACCTGCAGAAACATGTTTATTTCTGCTGAAAAACACGTTTTGACCCTTTCTGCACACTGGGGTTAAGATCTGAGTGTGTGGGCTCTTCTGAGCCTTGCTGCTACATGGGTATTCAGTTGTCTGAAAAAACGCGTTTATTTCGGGCTGAAAAACACGTTTTGAAAAGTGTACTGTTACTGCCCCATAACTTACATGGGGTTGACCAAACCTGCAGAAACATGTTTATTTCTGCTGAAAAACACGTTTTGACCCTTTCTGCACACTGGGGTTAAGATCTGAGTGTGTGGGCTCTTCTGAGCCTTGCTGCTACATGGGGATTCAGTTGTCTGAAAAAACACGTTTATTTCGGGCTGAAAAACACGTTTTGAAAAGTGTACTGTTACTGCCCCATAACTTACATGGGGTTGACCAAACTTGCAGAAACATGTTTATTTCTGCTGAAAAACACGTTTTGAACCTTTCTGCACACTGGGGTTAAGATCTGAGTGTGTGGGCTCTTCTGAGCCTTGCTGCTACATGGGGGTTCAGTTGTCTGAAAAAACGCGTTTATATCGGGCTGAAAAACACGTTTTGCAGAGTATACTGTTACTGCCCCATAACTTACATGGGGTTGACCAAACTTGCAGAAACATGTTTATTTCTGCTGAAAAACACGTTTTGAACCTTTCTGCACACTGGGGTTAAGATCTGAGTGTGTGGGCTCTTCTGAGCCTTGCTGCTACATGGGTATTCAGTTGTCTGAAAAAACGCGTTTATTTCGGGCTGAAAAACACGTTTTGAAAAGTGTACTGTTACTGCCCCATAACTTACATGGGGTTGACCAAACCTGCAGAAACATGTTTATTTCTGCTGAAAAACACGTTTTGACCCTTTCTGCACACTGGGGTTAAGATCTGAGTGTGTGGGCTCTTCTGAGCCTTGCTGCTACATGGGGATTCAGTTGTCTGAAAAAACACGTTTATTTCGGGCTGAAAAACACGTTTTGAAAAGTGTACTGTTACTGCCCCATAACTTACATGGGGTTGACCAAACTTGCAGAAACATGTTTATTTCTGCTGAAAAACACGTTTTGAACCTTTCTGCACACTGGGGTTAAGATCTGAGTGTGTGGGCTCTTCTGAGCCTTGCTGCTACATGGGGATTCAGTTGTCTGAAAAAACGCGTTTATATCGGGCTGAAAAACACGTTTTGCAGAGTATACTGTTACTGCCCCATAACTTACATGGGGTTGACCAAACTTGCAGAAACATGTTTATTTCTGCTGAAAAACACGTTTTGACCCTTTCTGCACACTGGGGTTAAGATCTGAGTGTGTGGGCTCTTCTGAGCCTTGCTGCTACATGGGTATTCAGTTGTCTGAAAAAACGCGTTTATTTCGGGCTGAAAAACACGTTTTGAAAAGTGTACTGTTACTGCCCCATAACTTACATGGGGTTGACCAAACCTGCAGAAACATGTTTATTTCCGCTGAAAAACATGTATTGACACTTTCAGCACACTGGGGTTAAGATCTGAGTGTGTGGGCTCTTCTGAGCCTTGCTGCTACATGGGGATTCAGTTGTCTGAAAAAACGCGTTTATTTCGGGCTGAAAAACACGTTTTGAAAAGTTTACTGTTACTTCCCCATAACTTACATGGGGTTGACCAAACCTGCAGAAACATGTTTATTTCTGCTGAAAAACACGTTTTGACCCTTTCTGCACACTGGGGTTAAGATCTGAGTGTGTGGGCTCTTCTGAGCCTTGCTGCTACATGGGGATTCAGTTGTCTGAAAAAACGCGTTTATTTCGGGCTGAAAAACACGTTTTGAAAAGTGTACTGTTACTGCCCCATAACTTACATGGGGTTGACCAAACTTGCAGAAACATGTTTATTTCTGCTGAAAAAAACGTTTTGAACCTTTCTGCACACTGGGGTTAAGATCTGAGTGTGTGGGCTCTTCTGAGCCTTGCTGCTACATGGGGATTTCAGTTGTCTGAAAAAACGCGTTTATATCGGGCTGAAAAACACGTTTTGCAGAGTATACTGTTACTGCCCCATAACTTACATGTGGTTGACCAAACTTGCAGAAACATGTTTATTTCTGCTGAAAAACACGTTTTGACCCTTTCTGCACACTGGGTTTAAGATCTGAGTGTGTGGGCTCTTCTAGCCTTGCTGCTACATGGGTATTCAGTTGTCTGAAAAAACGCGTTTATTTCGGGCTGAAAAACACGTTTTGAAAAGTGTACTGTTACTGCCCCATAACTTACATGGGGTTGACCAAACCTGCAGAAACATGTTTATTTCTGCTGAAAAACATGTTTTGACACTTTCAGCACACTGGGGTTAAGATCTGAGTGTGTGGGCTCTTCTGAGCCTTGCGGCTACATGGGGATTCAGTTGTCTGAAAAAACGCGTTTATTTCGGGCTGAAAAACACGTTTTGAAAAGTGTACTGTTACTGCCCCATAACTTACATGGGGTTGACCAAACTTGCAGAAACATGTTTATTTCTGCTGAAAAACACGTTTTGAACCTTTCTGCACACTGGGGTTAAGATCTGAGTGTGTGGGCTCTTCTGAGCCTTGCTGCTACATGGGGATTCAGTTGTCTGAAAAAACGCGTTTATTTCGGGCTGAAAAACACGTTTTGCAGAGTGTACTGTTACTGCCCCATAACTTACATGGGGTTGACCAAACTTGCAGAAACATGTTTATTTCTGCTGAAAAACACGTTTTGACCCTTTCTGCACACTGGGGTTAAGATCTGAGTGTGTGGGCTCTTCTGAGCCTTGCTGCTACATGGGTATTCAGTTGTCTGAAAAAACGCGTTTATTTCGGGCTGAAAAACACGTTTTGAAAAGTGTACTGTTACTGCCCCATAACTTACATGGGGTTGACCAAACCTGCAGAAACATGTTTATTTCTGCTGAAAAACACGTTTTGACCCTTTCTGCACACTGGGGTTAAGATCTGAGTGTGTGGGCTCTTCTGAGCCTTGCTGCTACATGGGGATTCAGTTGTCTGAAAAAACATGTTTATTTCGGGCTGAAAAACACGTTTTGAAAAGTGTACTGTTACTGCCCCATAACTTACATGGGGTTGACCAAACTTGCAGAAACATGTTTATTTCTGCTGAAAAACACGTTTTGAACCTTTCTGCACACTGGGGTTAAGATCTGAGTGTGTGGGCTCTTCTGAGCCTTGCTGCTACATGGGGGTTCAGTTGTCTGAAAAAACGCGTTTATATCGGGCTGAAAAACACGTTTTGCAGAGTATACTGTTACTGCCCCATAACTTACATGGGGTTGACCAAACTTGCAGAAACATGTTTATTTCTGCTGAAAAACACGTTTTGAACCTTTCTGCACACTGGGGTTAAGATCTGAGTGTGTGGGCTCTTCTGAGCCTTGCTGCTACATGGGTATTCAGTTGTCTGAAAAAACGCGTTTATTTCGGGCTGAAAAACACGTTTTGAAAAGTGTCCTGTTACTGCCCCATAACTTACATGGGGTTGACCAAACCTGCAGAAACATGTTTATTTCTGCTGAAAAACACGTTTTGACCCTTTCTGCACACTGGGGTTAAGATCTGAGTGTGTGGGCTCTTCTGAGCCTTGCTGCTACATGGGTATTCAGTTGTCTGAAAAAAACGCGTTTATTTCGGGCTGAAAAACACGTTTGAAAAGTGTACTGTTACTGCCCCATAACTTACATGGGGTTGACCAAACCTGCAGAAACATGTTTATTTCTGCTGAAAAACACGTTTTGACCCTTTCTGCACACTGGGGTTAAGATCTGAGTGTGTGGGCTCTTCTGAGCCTTGCTGCTACATGGGGATTCAGTTGTCAGAAAAACACGTTTATTTCGGGCTGAAAAACACGTTTTGAAAAGTGTACTGTTACTGCCCCATAACTTACATGGGGTTGACCAAACTTGCAGAAACATGTTTATTTCTGCTGAAAAAACACGTTTTGAACCTTTCTGCACACTGGGGTTAAGATCTGAGTGTGTGGGCTCTTCTGAGCCTTGCTGCTACATGGGGGTTCAGTTGTCTGAAAAACGCGTTTATATCGGGCTGAAAAACACGTTTTGCAGAGTATACTGTTACTGCCCCATAACTTACATGGGGTTGACCAAACTTGCAGAAACATGTTTATTTCTGCTGAAAAACACGTTTTGAACCTTTCTGCACACTGGGGTTAAGATCTGAGTGTGTGGGCTCTTCTGAGCCTTGCTGCTACATGGGTATTCAGTTGTCTGAAAAAACGCGTTTATTTCGGGCTGAAAAACACGTTTTGAAAAGTGTACTGTTACTGCCCCATAACTTACATGGGGTTGACCAAACCTGCAGAAACATGTTTATTTCTGCTGAAAAACACGTTTTGACCCTTTCTGCACACTGGGGTTAAGATCTGAGTGTGTGGGCTCTTCTGAGCCTTGCTGCTACATGGGGATTCAGTTGTCTGAAAAAACACGTTTATTTTCGGGCTGAAAAACACGTTTTGAAAAGTGTACTGTTACTGCCCCATAACTTACATGGGGTTGACCAAACTTGCAGAAACATGTTTATTTCTGCTGAAAAACACGTTTTGAACCTTTCTGCACACTGGGGTTAAGATCTGAGTGTGTGGGCTCTTCTGAGCCTTGCTGCTACATGGGGATTCAGTTGTCTGAAAAAACGCGTTTATATCGGGCTGAAAAACACGTTTTGCAGAGTATACTGTTACTGCCCCATAACTTACATGGGGTTGACCAAATTTGCAGAAACATGTTTATTTCTGCTGAAAAACACGTTTTGACCCTTTCTGCACACTGGGGTTAAGATCTGAGTGTGTGGGCTCTTCTGAGCCTTGCTGCTACATGGGTATTCAGTTGTCTGAAAAAACGCGTTTATTTCGGGCTGAAAAACACGTTTTGAAAAGTGTACTGTTACTGCCCCATAACTTACATGGGGTTGACCAAACCTGCAGAAACATGTTTATTTCCGCTGAAAAACATGTATTGACACTTTCAGCACACTGGGGTTAAGATCTGAGTGTGTGGGCTCTTCTGAGCCTTGCTGCTACATGGGGATTCAGTTGTCTGAAAAAACGCGTTTATTTCGGGCTGAAAAACACGTTTTGAAAAGTTTACTGTTACTGCCCCATAACTTACATGGGGTTGACCAAACCTGCAGAAACATGTTTATTTCTGCTGAAAAACACGTTTTGACCCTTTCTGCACACTGGGGTTAAGATCTGAGTGTGTGGGCTCTTCTGAGCCTTGCTGCTACATGGGGATTCAGTTGTCTGAAAAAACGCGTTTATTTCGGGCTGAAAAACACGTTTTGAAAAGTGTACTGTTACTGCCCCATAACTTACATGGGGCTGACCAAACTTGCAGAAACATGTTTATTTCTGCTGAAAAACACGTTTTGACCCTTTCTGCACACTGTGGTTAAGATCTGAGTGTGTGGGCTCTTCTGAGCCTTGCTGCTACATGGGTATTCAGTTGTCTGAAAAAACGCGTTTATTTCGGGCTGAAAAACACGTTTTGAAAAGTGTACTGTTACTGCCCCATAACTTACATGGGGTTGACCAAACTTGCAGAAACATGTTTATTTCTGCTGAAAAACATGTTTTGACACTTTCAGCACACTGGGGTTAAGATCTGAGTGTGTGGGCTCTTCTGAGCCTTGCTGCTACATGGGGATTCAGTTGTCTGAAAAAACGCGTTTATTTCGGGCTGAAAAACACGTTTTGAAAAGTGTACTGTTACTGCCCCATAACTTACATGGGGTTGACCAAACCTGCAGAAACATGTTTATTTCTGCTGAAAAACATGTTTTGACACTTTCAGTACACTGGGGTTAAGATCTGAATGTGTGGGCTCTTCTGAGCCTTGCTGCTACATGGGGATTCAGTTGTCTGAAAAAACGCGTTTATTTCGGGCTGAAAAACACGTTTTGCAGAGTGTACTGTTACTGCCCCATAACTTACATGGGGTTGACCAAACTTGCAGAAACATGTTTATTTCTGCTGAAAAACACGTTTTGACCCTTTCTGCACACTGGGGTTAAGAGCTGAGTGTGTGGGCTCTTCTGAGACTTGCTGCTACATGGGGATTCAGTTGTCTGAAAAAACGCGTTTATTTCGGGCTGAAAAACACGTTTTGAAAAGTGTACTGTTACTGCCCCATAACTTACATGGGGTTGACCAAACTTGCAGAAACATGTTTATTTCTGCTGAAAAACACGTTTTGAACCTTTCTGCACACTGGGGTTAAGATCTGAGTGTGTGGGCTCTTCTGAGCCTTGCTGCTACATGGGGATTCAGTTGTCTGAAAAAACGCGTTTATATCGGGCTGAAAAACACGTTTTGCAGAGTATACTGTTACTGCCCCATAACTTACATGGGGTTGACCAAACTTGCAGAAACATGTTTATTTCTGCTGAAAAACACGTTTTGACCCTTTCTGCACACTGGGGTTAAGATCTGAGTGTGTGGGCTCTTCTGAGCCTTGCTGCTACATGGGTATTCAGTTGTCTGAAAAAACGCGTTTATTTCGGGCTGAAAAACACGTTTGAAAAGTGTACTGTTACGCCCCATAACTTACATGGGGTTGACCAAACCTGCAGAAACATGTTTATTTCTGCTGAAAAACATGTTTTGACACTTTCAGCACACTGGGGTTAAGATCTGAGTGTGTGGGCTCTTCTGAGCCTTGCTGCTACATGGGGATTCAGTTGTCTGAAAAAACGCGTTTATTTCGGGCTGAAAAACACGTTTTGCAGAGTGTACTGTTACTGCCCTAACTTACATTGGGGTTGACCAAACTTGCAGAAACATGTTTATTTCTGCTGAAAAACACGTTTTGACCCTTTCTGCACACTGGGGTTAAGAGCTGAGTGTGTGGGCTCTTCTGAGACTTGCTGCTACATGGGGATTCAGTTGTCTGAAAAAACGCGTTTATTTCGGGCTGAAAAACACGTTTTGAAAAGTGTACTGTTACTGCCCCCATAACTTACATGGGGTTGACCAAACTTGCAGAAACATGTTTATTTCTGCTGAAAAACACGTTTTGAACCTTTCTGCACACTGGGGTTAAGATCTGAGTGTGTGGGCTCTTCTGAGCCTTGCTGCTACATGGGGATTCAGTTGTCTGAAAAAACGCGTTTATATCGGGCTGAAAAACACGTTTTGCAGAGTATACTGTTACTGCCCCATAACTTACATGGGGTTGACCAAACTTGCAGAAACATGTTTATTTCTGCTGAAAAACACGTTTTTGACCCTTTCTGCACACTGGGGTTAAGATCTGAGTGTGTGGGCTCTTCTGAGCCTTGCTGCTACATGGGTATTCAGTTGTCTGAAAAAACGCGTTTATTTCGGGCTGAAAAACACGTTTTGAAAAGTGTACTGTTACTGCCCCATAACTTACATGGGGTTGACCAAACCTGCAGAAACATGTTTATTTCCGCTGAAAAACATGTATTGACACTTTCAGCACACTGGGGTTAAGATCTGAGTGTGTGGGCTCTTCTGAGCCTTGCTGCTACATGTGGATTCAGTTGTCTGAAAAAACGCGTTTATTTCGGGCTGAAAAACACGTTTTGAAAAGTTTACTGTTACTTCCCCATAACTTACATGGGGTTGACCAAACCTGCAGAAACATGTTTATTTCTGCTGAAAAACACGTTTTGACCCT
Source organism: Lepisosteus oculatus (assembly GCF_040954835.1). Classification (NCBI taxonomy): domain Eukaryota; kingdom Metazoa; phylum Chordata; class Actinopteri; order Semionotiformes; family Lepisosteidae; genus Lepisosteus; species Lepisosteus oculatus. Next base: position 30,254 of record NW_027168048.1, on the reverse strand, counting down.
TTCTGCACACTGGGGTTAAGATCTGAGTGTGTGGGCTCTTCTGAGCCTTGCTGCTACATGGGGATTCAGTTGTCTGAAAAAACGCGTTTATTTCGGGCTGAAAAACACGTTTTGAAAAGTGTACTGTTACTGCCCCATAACTTACATGGGGTTGACCAAACTTGCAGAAACATGTTTATTTCTGCTGAAAAAACGTTTTGAACCTTTCTGCACACTGGGGTTAAGATCTGAGTGTGTGGGCTCTTCTGAGCCTTGCTGCTACATGGGGATTCAGTTGTCTGAAAAAACGCGTTTATATCGGGCTGAAAAACACGTTTTGCAGAGTATACTGTTACTGCCCCATAACTTACATGTGGTTGACCAAACTTGCAGAAACATGTTTATTTCTGCTGAAAAACACGTTTTGACCCTTTCTGCACACTGGGTTTAAGATCTGAGTGTGTGGGCTCTTCTGAGCCTTGCTGCTACATGGGTATTCAGTTGTCTGAAAAAACGCGTTTATTTCGGGCTGAAAAACACGTTTTGAAAAGTGTACTGTTACTGCCCCATAACTTACATGGGGTTGACCAAACCTGCAGAAACATGTTTATTTCTGCTGAAAAACATGTTTTGACACTTTCAGCACACTGGGGTTAAGATCTGAGTGTGTGGGCTCTTCTGAGCCTTGCGGCTACATGGGGATTCAGTTGTCTGAAAAAACGCGTTTATTTCGGGCTGAAAAACACGTTTTGAAAAGTGTACTGTTACTGCCCCATAACTTACATGGGGTTGACCAAACTTGCAGAAACATGTTTATTTCTGCTGAAAAACACGTTTTGAACCTTTCTGCACACTGGGGTTAAGATCTGAGTGTGTGGGCTCTTCTGAGCCTTGCTGCTACATGGGGATTCAGTTGTCTGAAAAAACGCGTTTATTTCGGGCTGAAAAACACGTTTTGCAGAGTGTACTGTTACTGCCCCATAACTTACATGGGGTTGACCAAACTTGCAGAAACATGTTTATTTCTGCTGAAAAACACGTTTTGACCCTTTCTGCACACTGGGGTTAAGATCTGAGTGTGTGGGCTCTTCTGAGCCTTGCTGCTACATGGGTATTCAGTTGTCTGAAAAAACGCGTTTATTTCGGGCTGAAAAACACGTTTTGAAAAGTGTACTGTTACTGCCCCATAACTTACATGGGGTTGACCAAACCTGCAGAAACATGTTTATTTCTGCTGAAAAACACGTTTTGACCCTTTCTGCACACTGGGGTTAAGATCTGAGTGTGTGGGCTCTTCTGAGCCTTGCTGCTACATGGGGATTCAGTTGTCTGAAAAAACATGTTTATTTCGGGCTGAAAAACACGTTTTGAAAAGTGTACTGTTACTGCCCCATAACTTACATGGGGTTGACCAAACTTGCAGAAACATGTTTATTTCTGCTGAAAAACACGTTTTGAACCTTTCTGCACACTGGGGTTAAGATCTGAGTGTGTGGGCTCTTCTGAGCCTTGCTGCTACATGGGGGTTCAGTTGTCTGAAAAAACGCGTTTATATCGGGCTGAAAAACACGTTTTGCAGAGTATACTGTTACTGCCCCATAACTTACATGGGGTTGACCAAACTTGCAGAAACATGTTTATTTCTGCTGAAAAACACGTTTTGAACCTTTCTGCACACTGGGGTTAAGATCTGAGTGTGTGGGCTCTTCTGAGCCTTGCTGCTACATGGGTATTCAGTTGTCTGAAAAAACGCGTTTATTTCGGGCTGAAAAACACGTTTTGAAAAGTGTCCTGTTACTGCCCCATAACTTACATGGGGTTGACCAAACCTGCAGAAACATGTTTATTTCTGCTGAAAAACACGTTTTGACCCTTTCTGCACACTGGGGTTAAGATCTGAGTGTGTGGGCTCTTCTGAGCCTTGCTGCTACATGGGTATTCAGTTGTCTGAAAAAACGCGTTTATTTCGGGCTGAAAAACACGTTTTGAAAAGTGTACTGTTACTGCCCCATAACTTACATGGGGTTGACCAAACCTGCAGAAACATGTTTATTTCTGCTGAAAAACACGTTTTGACCCTTTCTGCACACTGGGGTTAAGATCTGAGTGTGTGGGCTCTTCTGAGCCTTGCTGCTACATGGGGATTCAGTTGTCAGAAAAAACACGTTTATTTCGGGCTGAAAAACACGTTTTGAAAAGTGTACTGTTACTGCCCCATAACTTACATGGGGTTGACCAAACTTGCAGAAACATGTTTATTTCTGCTGAAAAACACGTTTTGAACCTTTCTGCACACTGGGGTTAAGATCTGAGTGTGTGGGCTCTTCTGAGCCTTGCTGCTACATGGGGGTTCAGTTGTCTGAAAAAACGCGTTTATATCGGGCTGAAAAACACGTTTTGCAGAGTATACTGTTACTGCCCCATAACTTACATGGGGTTGACCAAACTTGCAGAAACATGTTTATTTCTGCTGAAAAACACGTTTTGAACCTTTCTGCACACTGGGGTTAAGATCTGAGTGTGTGGGCTCTTCTGAGCCTTGCTGCTACATGGGTATTCAGTTGTCTGAAAAAACGCGTTTATTTCGGGCTGAAAAACACGTTTTGAAAAGTGTACTGTTACTGCCCCATAACTTACATGGGGTTGACCAAACCTGCAGAAACATGTTTATTTCTGCTGAAAAACACGTTTTGACCCTTTCTGCACACTGGGGTTAAGATCTGAGTGTGTGGGCTCTTCTGAGCCTTGCTGCTACATGGGGATTCAGTTGTCTGAAAAAACACGTTTATTTCGGGCTGAAAAACACGTTTTGAAAAGTGTACTGTTACTGCCCCATAACTTACATGGGGTTGACCAAACTTGCAGAAACATGTTTATTTCTGCTGAAAAACACGTTTTGAACCTTTCTGCACACTGGGGTTAAGATCTGAGTGTGTGGGCTCTTCTGAGCCTTGCTGCTACATGGGGATTCAGTTGTCTGAAAAAACGCGTTTATATCGGGCTGAAAAACACGTTTTGCAGAGTATACTGTTACTGCCCCATAACTTACATGGGGTTGACCAAATTTGCAGAAACATGTTTATTTCTGCTGAAAAACACGTTTTGACCCTTTCTGCACACTGGGGTTAAGATCTGAGTGTGTGGGCTCTTCTGAGCCTTGCTGCTACATGGGTATTCAGTTGTCTGAAAAAACGCGTTTATTTCGGGCTGAAAAACACGTTTTGAAAAGTGTACTGTTACTGCCCCATAACTTACATGGGGTTGACCAAACCTGCAGAAACATGTTTATTTCCGCTGAAAAACATGTATTGACACTTTCAGCACACTGGGGTTAAGATCTGAGTGTGTGGGCTCTTCTGAGCCTTGCTGCTACATGGGGATTCAGTTGTCTGAAAAAACGCGTTTATTTCGGGCTGAAAAACACGTTTTGAAAAGTTTACTGTTACTGCCCCATAACTTACATGGGGTTGACCAAACCTGCAGAAACATGTTTATTTCTGCTGAAAAACACGTTTTGACCCTTTCTGCACACTGGGGTTAAGATCTGAGTGTGTGGGCTCTTCTGAGCCTTGCTGCTACATGGGGATTCAGTTGTCTGAAAAAACGCGTTTATTTCGGGCTGAAAAACACGTTTTGAAAAGTGTACTGTTACTGCCCCATAACTTACATGGGGTTGACCAAACTTGCAGAAACATGTTTATTTCTGCTGAAAAAAACGTTTTGAACCTTTCTGCACACTGGGGTTAAGATCTGAGTGTGTGGGCTCTTCTGAGCCTTGCTGCTACATGGGGATTCAGTTGTCTGAAAAAACGCGTTTATATCGGGCTGAAAAACACGTTTTGCAGAGTATACTGTTACTGCCCCATAACTTACATGTGGTTGACCAAACTTGCAGAAACATGTTTATTTCTGCTGAAAAACACGTTTTGACCCTTTCTGCACACTGGGTTTAAGATCTGAGTGTGTGGGCTCTTCTGAGCCTTGCTGCTACATGGGTATTCAGTTGTCTGAAAAAACGCGTTTATTTCGGGCTGAAAAACACGTTTTGAAAAGTGTACTGTTACTGCCCCATAACTTACATGGGGTTGACCAAACCTGCAGAAACATGTTTATTTCTGCTGAAAAACATGTTTTGACACTTTCAGCACACTGGGGTTAAGATCTGAGTGTGTGGGCTCTTCTGAGCCTTGCGGCTACATGGGGATTCAGTTGTCTGAAAAAACGCGTTTATTTCGGGCTGAAAAACACGTTTTGAAAAGTGTACTGTTACTGCCCCATAACTTACATGGGGCTGACCAAACTTGCAGAAACATGTTTATTTCTGCTGAAAAACACGTTTTGACCCTTTCTGCACACTGTGGTTAAGATCTGAGTGTGTGGGCTCTTCTGAGCCTTGCTGCTACATGGGTATTCAGTTGTCTGAAAAAACGCGTTTATTTCGGGCTGAAAAACACGTTTTGAAAAGTGTACTGTTACTGCCCCATAACTTACATGGGGTTGACCAAACTTGCAGAAACATGTTTATTTCTGCTGAAAAACATGTTTTGACACTTTCAGCACACTGGGGTTAAGATCTGAGTGTGTGGGCTCTTCTGAGCCTTGCTGCTACATGGGGATTCAGTTGTCTGAAAAAACGCGTTTATTTCGGGCTGAAAAACACGTTTTGAAAAGTGTACTGTTACTGCCCCATAACTTACATGGGGTTGACCAAACCTGCAGAAACATGTTTATTTCTGCTGAAAAACATGTTTTGACACTTTCAGTACACTGGGGTTAAGATCTGAATGTGTGGGCTCTTCTGAGCCTTGCTGCTACATGGGGATTCAGTTGTCTGAAAAAACGCGTTTATTTCGGGCTGAAAAACACGTTTTGCAGAGTGTACTGTTACTGCCCCATAACTTACATGGGGTTGACCAAACTTGCAGAAACATGTTTATTTCTGCTGAAAAACACGTTTTGACCCTTTCTGCACACTGGGGTTAAGAGCTGAGTGTGTGGGCTCTTCTGAGACTTGCTGCTACATGGGGATTCAGTTGTCTGAAAAAACGCGTTTATTTCGGGCTGAAAAACACGTTTTGAAAAGTGTACTGTTACTGCCCCATAACTTACATGGGGTTGACCAAACTTGCAGAAACATGTTTATTTCTGCTGAAAAACACGTTTTGAACCTTTCTGCACACTGGGGTTAAGATCTGAGTGTGTGGGCTCTTCTGAGCCTTGCTGCTACATGGGGATTCAGTTGTCTGAAAAAACGCGTTTATATCGGGCTGAAAAACACGTTTTGCAGAGTATACTGTTACTGCCCCATAACTTACATGGGGTTGACCAAACTTGCAGAAACATGTTTATTTCTGCTGAAAAACACGTTTTGACCCTTTCTGCACACTGGGGTTAAGATCTGAGTGTGTGGGCTCTTCTGAGCCTTGCTGCTACATGGGTATTCAGTTGTCTGAAAAAACGCGTTTATTTCGGGCTGAAAAACACGTTTTGAAAAGTGTACTGTTACTGCCCCATAACTTACATGGGGTTGACCAAACCTACAGAAACATGTTTATTTCTGCTGAAAAACATGTTTTGACACTTTCAGCACACTGGGGTTAAGATCTGAGTGTGTGGGCTCTTCTGAGCCTTGCTGCTACATGGGGATTCAGTTGTCTGAAAAAACGCGTTTATTTCGGGCTGAAAAACACGTTTTGCAGAGTGTACTGTTACTGCCCCATAACTTACATGGGGTTGACCAAACTTGCAGAAACATGTTTATTTCTGCTGAAAAACACGTTTTGACCCTTTCTGCACACTGGGGTTAAGAGCTGAGTGTGTGGGCTCTTCTGAGACTTGCTGCTACATGGGGATTCAGTTGTCTGAAAAAACGCGTTTATTTCGGGCTGAAAAACACGTTTTGAAAAGTGTACTGTTACTGCCCCATAACTTACATGGGGTTGACCAAACTTGCAGAAACATGTTTATTTCTGCTGAAAAACACGTTTTGAACCTTTCTGCACACTGGGGTTAAGATCTGAGTGTGTGGGCTCTTCTGAGCCTTGCTGCTACATGGGGATTCAGTTGTCTGAAAAAACGCGTTTATATCGGGCTGAAAAACACGTTTTGCAGAGTATACTGTTACTGCCCCATAACTTACATGGGGTTGACCAAACTTGCAGAAACATGTTTATTTCTGCTGAAAAACACGTTTTGACCCTTTCTGCACACTGGGGTTAAGATCTGAGTGTGTGGGCTCTTCTGAGCCTTGCTGCTACATGGGTATTCAGTTGTCTGAAAAAACGCGTTTATTTCGGGCTGAAAAACACGTTTTGAAAAGTGTACTGTTACTGCCCCATAACTTACATGGGGTTGACCAAACCTGCAGAAACATGTTTATTTCTGCTGAAAAACATGTTTTGACACTTTCAGCACACTGGGGTTAAGATCTGAGTGTGTGGGCTCTTCTGAGCCTTGCTGCTACATGGGGATTCAGTTGTCTGAAAAAACGCGTTTATTTCGGGCTGAAAAACACGTTTTGAAAAGTGTACTGTTACTGCCCCATAACTTACATGGGGTTGACCAAACTTGCAGAAACATGTTTATTTCTGCTGAAAAACACGTTTTGACCCTTTCTGCACACTGTGGTTAAGATCTGAGTGTGTGGGCTCTTCTGAGCCTTGCTGCTACATGGGTATTCAGTTGTCTGAAAAAACGCGTTTATTTCGGGCTGAAAAACACGTTTTGAAAAGTGTACTGTTACTGCCCCATAACTTACATGGGGTTGACCAAACTTGCAGAAACATGTTTAATTCTGCTGAAAAACATGTTTTGACACTTTCAGCACACTGGGGTTAAGATCTGAGTGTGTGGGCTCTTCTGAGCCTTGCTGCTACATGGGGATTCAGTTGTCTGAAAAAACGCGTTTATTTCGGGCTGAAAAACACGTTTTGAAAAGTGTACTGTTACTGCCCCATAACTTACATGGGGTTGACCAAACTTGCAGAAACATGTTTATTTCTGCTGAAAAACACGTTTTGACCCTTTCTGCACACTGGGGTTAAGATCTGAGTGTGTGGGCTCTTCTGAGCCTTGCTGCTACATGGGTATTCAGTTGTCTGAAAAAACGCGTTTATTTCGGGCTGAAAAACACGTTTTGAAAAGTGTACTGTTACTGCCCCATAACTTACATGAGGTTGACCAAACCTGCAGAAACATGTTTATTTCTGCTGAAAAACACGTTTTGACACTTTCAGCACACTGGGGTTAAGATCTGAGTGTGTGGGCTCTTCTGAGACTTGCTGCTACATGGGGATTCAGTTGTCTGAAAAAACGCGTTTATTTCGGGCTGAAAAACACGTTTTGAAAAGTGTACTGTTACTGCCCCATAACTTACATGGGGTTGACCAAACTTGCAGAAACATGTTTATTTCTGCTGAAAAACACGTTTTGACACTTTCAGCACACTGGGGTTAAGATCTGAGTGTGTGGGCTCTTCTGAGCCTTGCTGCTACATGGGGATTCAGTTGTCTGAAAAAACGCGTTTATTTCGGGCTGAAAAACACGTTTTGAAAAGTGTACTGTTACTGCCCCATAACTTACATGGGGTTGACCAAACTTGCAGAAACATGTTTATTTCTGCTGAAAAACATGTTTTGACACTTTCAGCACACTGGGGTTAAGATCTGAGTGTGTGGGCTCTTCTGAGCCTTGCTGCTACATGTGGATTCATTTGTCTGAAAAAACGCGTTTATTTCGGGTTGAAAAACACGTTTTGAAAAGTGTACTGTTACTGCCCCATAACTTACATGGGGTTGACCAAACCTGCAGAAACATGTTTATTTCTGCTGAAAAACATGTTTTGACACTTTCAGCACACTGGGGTTAAGATCTGAGTGTGTGGTCTCTTCTGAGCCTTGCTGCTACATGGGGATTCAGTTGTCTGAAAAAACGCGTTTATTTCGGGCTGAAAAACACGTTTTGCAGAGTGTACTGTTACTGCCCCATAACTTACATGGGGTTGACCAAACTTGCAGAAACATGTTTATTTCTGCTGAAAAACACGTTTTGACCCTTTCTGCACACTGGGGTTAAGAGCTGAGTGTGTGGGCTCTTCTGAGACTTGCTGCTACATGGGGATTCAGTTGTCTGAAAAAACGCGTTTATTTCGGGCTGAAAAACACGTTTTGCAGAGTGTACTGTTACTGCCCCATAACTTACATGGGGTTGACCAAACTTGCAGAAACATGTTTATTTCTGCTGAAAAACACGTTTTGACCCTTTCTGCACACTGGGGTTAAGATCTGAGTGTGTGGGCTCTTCTGAGCCTTGCTGCTACATGGGGATTCAGTTGTATGAAAAAACGCGTTTATTTCGGGCTGAAAAACACGTTTTGCAGAGTGTACTGTTACTGCCCCATAACTTACATGGGGTTGACCAAACTTGCAGAAACATGTTTATTTCTGCTGAAAAACACATTTTGACCCTTTCTGCACACTGGGGTTAAGATCTGAGTGTGTGGGCTCTTCTGAGCCTTGCTGCTACATGGGTATTCAGTTGTCTGAAAAAACGCGTTTATTTCGGGCTGAAAAACACGTTTTGAAAAGTGTACTGTTACTGCCCCATAACTTACATGGGGTTGACCAAACCTGCAGAAACATGTTTATTTCTGCTGAAAAACACGTTTTGACCCTTTCTGCACACTGGGGTTAAGATCTGAGTGTGTGGGCTCTTCTGAGCCTTGCTGCTACATGGGGATTCAGTTGTCTGAAAAAACGCGTTTATTTCGGGCTGAAAAACACGTTTTGAAAAGTGTACTGTTACTGCCCCATAACTTACATGGGGTTGACCAAACTTGCAAAAACATGTTTATTTCTGCTGAAAAACATGTTTTGACACTTTCAGCACACTGGGGTTAAGATCTGAGTGTGTGGTCTCTTCTGAGCCTTGCTGCTACATGGGGATTCAGTTGTCTGAAAAAACGCGTTTATTTCGGGCTGAAAAACACGTTTTGCAGAGTGTACTGTTACTGCCCCATAACTTACATGGGGTTGACCAAACTTGCAGAAACATGTTTATTTCTGCTGAAAAACACGTTTTGACCCTTTCTGCACACTGGGGTTAAGAGCTGAGTGTGTGGGCTCTTCTGAGACTTGCTGCTACATGGGGATTCAGTTGTCTGAAAAAACGCGTTTATTTCGGGCTGAAAAATACGTTTTGCAGAGTGTACTGTTACTGCCCCATAACTTACATGGGGTTGACCAAACTTGCAGAAACATGTTTATTTCTGCTGAAAAACACGTTTTGACCCTTTCTGCACACTGGGGTTAAGATCTGAGTGTGTGGGCTCTTCTGAGCCTTGCTGCTACATGGGGATTCAGTTGTCTGAAAAAACGCGTTTATTTCGGGCTGAAAAACACGTTTTGAAATGTGTACTGTTACTGCCCCATAACTTACATGGGGTTGACCAAACTTGCAGAAACATGTTTATTTCTGCTGAAAAACATGTTTTGACACTTTCAGCACACTGGGGTTAAGATCTGAGTGTGTGGGCTCTTCTGAGACTTGCTGGTACATGGGGATTCAGTTGTCTGAAAAAACGCGTTTATTTCGGGCTGAAAAACACGTTTTGAAAAGTGTACTGTTACTGCCCCATAACTTACATGGGGTTGACCAAACTTGCAGAAACATGTTTATTTCTGCTGAAAAACACGTTTTGCAGAGTGTACTGTTACTGCCCCATAACTTACATGGGGTTGACCAAACTTGCAGAAACATGTTTATTTCTGCTGAAAAACACGTTTTGACCCTTTCTGCACACTGGGGTTAAGAGCTGAGTGTGTGGGCTCTTCTGAGACTTGCTGCTACATGGGGATTCAGTTGTCTGAAAAAACGCGTTTATTTCGGGCTGAAAAACACGTTTTGCAGAGTGTACTGTTACTGCCCCATAACTTACATGGGGTTGACCAAACTTGCAGAAACATGTTTATTTCTGCTGAAAAACACGTTTTGACCCTTTCTGCACACTGAGGTTAAGAGCTGAGTGTGTGGGCTCTTCTGAGACTTGCTGCTACATGGGGATTCAGTTGTCTGAGAAAACGCGTTTATTTCGGGCTGAAAAACACGTTTTGAAAAGTGTACTGTTACTGCCCCATAACTTACATGAGGTTGACCAAACCTGCAGAAACATGTTTATTTCTGCTGAAAAACACGTTTTGACACTTTCAGCACACTGGGGTTAAGATCTGAGTGTGTGGGCTCTTCTGAGACTTGCTGCTACATGGGGATTCAGTTGTCTGAAAAAACGCGTTTATTTCGGGCTGAAAAACACGTTTTGAAAAGTGTACTGTTACTGCCCCATAACTTACATGGGGTTGACCAAACTTGCAGAAACATGTTTATTTCTGCTGAAAAACACGTTTTGACACTTTCAGCACACTGGGGTTAAGATCTGAGTGTGTGGGCTCTTCTGAGCCTTGCTGCTACATGGGGATTCAGTTGTCTGAAAAAACGCGTTTATTTCGGGCTGAAAAACACGTTTTGAAAAGTGTACTGTTACTGCCCCATAACTTACATGGGGTTGACCAAACTTGCAGAAACATGTTTATTTCTGCTGAAAAACATGTTTTGACACTTTCAGCACACTGGGGTTAAGATCTGAGTGTGTGGGCTCTTCTGAGCCTTGCTGCTACATGGGGATTCATTTGTCTGAAAAAACGCGTTTATTTCGGGCTGAAAAACACGTTTTGAAAAGTGTACTGTTACTGCCCCATAACTTACATGAGGTTGACCAAACCTGCAGAAACATGTTTATTTCTGCTGAAAAACACGTTTTGACACTTTCAGCACACTGGGGTTAAGATCTGAGTGTGTGGGCTCTTCTGAGACTTGCTGCTACATGGGGATTCAGTTGTCTGAAAAAACGCGTTTATTTCGGGCTGAAAAACACGTTTTGAAAAGTGTACTGTTACTGCCCCATAACTTACATGGGGTTGACCAAACTTGCAGAAACATGTTTATTTCTGCTGAAAAACACGTTTTGACACTTTCAGCACACTGGGGTTAAGATCTGAGTGTGTGGGCTCTTCTGAGCCTTGCTGCTACATGGGGATTCAGTTGTCTGAAAAAACGCGTTTATTTCGGGCTGAAAAACACGTTTTGAAAAGTGTACTGTTACTGCCCCATAACTTACATGGGGTTGACCAAACTTGCAGAAACATGTTTATTTCTGCTGAAAAACATGTTTTGACACTTTCAGCACACTGGGGTTAAGATCTGAGTGTGTGGGCTCTTCTGAGCCTTGCTGCTACATGGGGATTCATTTGTCTGAAAAAACGCGTTTATTTCGGGTTGAAAAACACGTTTTGAAAAGTGTACTGTTACTGCCCCATAACTTACATGGGGTTGACCAAACCTGCAGAAACATGTTTATTTCTGCTGAAAAACATGTTTTGACACTTTCAGCACACTGGGGTTAAGATCTGAGTGTGTGGTCTCTTCTGAGCCTTGCTGCTACATGGGGATTCAGTTGTCTGAAAAAACGCGTTTATTTCGGGCTGAAAAACACGTTTTGCAGAGTGTACTGTTACTGCCCCATAACTTACATGGGGTTGACCAAACTTGCAGAAACATGTTTATTTCTGCTGAAAAACACGTTTTGACCCTTTCTGCACACTGGGGTTAAGAGCTGAGTGTGTGGGCTCTTCTGAGACTTGCTGCTACATGGGGATTCAGTTGTCTGAAAAAACGCGTTTATTTCGGGCTGAAAAACACGTTTTGCAGAGTGTACTGTTACTGCCCCATAACTTACATGGGGTTGACCAAACTTGCAAAAACATGTTTATTTCTGCTGAAAAACATGTTTTGACACTTTCAGCACACTGGGGTTAAGATCTGAGTGTGTGGTCTCTTCTGAGCCTTGCTGCTACATGGGGATTCAGTTGTCTGAAAAAACGCGTTTATTTCGGGCTGAAAAACACGTTTTGAAATGTGTACTGTTACTGCCCCATAACTTACATGGGGTTGACCAAACTTGCAGAAACATGTTTATTTCTGCTGAAAAACATGTTTTGACACTTTCAGCACACTGGGGTTAAGATCTGAGTGTGTGGGCTCTTCTGAGACTTGCTGGTACATGGGGATTCAGTTGTCTGAAAAAACGCGTTTATTTCGGGCTGAAAAACACGTTTTGAAAAGTGTACTGTTACTGCCCCATAACTTACATGGGGTTGACCAAACTTGCAGAAACATGTTTATTTCTGCTGAAAAACACGTTTTGCAGAGTGTACTGTTACTGCCCCATAACTTACATGGGGTTGACCAAACTTGCAGAAACATGTTTATTTCTGCTGAAAAACACGTTTTGACCCTTTCTGCACACTGGGGTTAAGAGCTGAGTGTGTGGGCTCTTCTGAGACTTGCTGCTACATGGGGATTCAGTTGTCTGAAAAAACGCGTTTATTTCGGGCTGAAAAACACGTTTTGCAGAGTGTACTGTTACTGCCCCATAACTTACATGGGGTTGACCAAACTTGCAGAAACATGTTTATTTCTGCTGAAAAACACGTTTTGACCCTTTCTGCACACTGAGGTTAAGAGCTGAGTGTGTGGGCTCTTCTGAGACTTGCTGCTACATGGGGATTCAGTTGTCTGAGAAAACGCGTTTATTTCGGGCTGAAAAACACGTTTTGAAAAGTGTACTGTTACTGCCCCATAACTTACATGGGGTTGACCAAACTTGCAGAAACATGTTTATTTCTGCTGAAAAACACGTTTTGACCCTTTCTGCACACTGGGGTTAAGAGCTGAGTGTGTGGGCTCTTCTGAGACTTGCTGCTACATGGGGATTCAGTTGTCTGAAAAAACGCGTTTATTTCAGGCTGAAAAACACGTTTTGAAAAGTGTACTGTTACTGCCCCATAACTTACATGGGGTTGACCAAACTTGCAGAAACATGTTTATTTCTGCTGAAAAACACGTTTTGAACCTTTCTGCACACTGGGGTTAAGATCTGAGTGTGTGGGCTCTTCTGAGCCTTGCTGCTACATGGGGATTCAGTTGTCTGAAAAAACGCGTTTATATCGGGCTGAAAAACACGTTTTGCAGAGTATACTGTTACTGCCCCATAACTTACATGGGGTTGACCAAACTTGCAGAAACATGTTTATTTCTGCTGAAAAACACGTTTTGACCCTTTCTGCACACTGGGGTTAAGATCTGAGTGTGTGGGCTCTTCTGAGCCTTGCTGCTACATGGGTATTCAGTTGTCTGAAAAAACGCGTTTATTTCGGGCTGAAAAACACGTTTTGAAAAGTGTACTGTTACTGCCCCATAACTTACATGGGGTTGACCAAACCTGCAGAAACATGTTTATTTCTGCTGAAAAACATGTTTTGACACTTTCAGCACACTGGGGTTAAGATCTGAGTGTGTGGGCTCTTCTGAGCCTTGCTGCTACATGGGGATTCAGTTGTCTGAAAAAACGCGTTTATTTCGGGCTGAAAAACACGTTTTGAGAAGTGTACTGTTACTGCCCCATAACTTACATGGGGTTGACCAAACTTGCAGAAACATGTTTATTTCTGCTGAAAAACACGTTTTGACCCTTTCTGCACACTGTGGTTAAGATCTGAGTGTGTGGGCTCTTCTGAGCCTTGCTGCTACATGGGTATTCAGTTGTCTGAAAAAACGCGTTTATTTCGGGCTGAAAAACACGTTTTGAAAAGTGTACTGTTACTGCCCCATAACTTACATGGGGTTGACCAAACTTGCAGAAACATGTTTATTTCTGCTGAAAAACATGTGTTGACACTTTCAGCACACTGGGGTTAAGATCTGAGTGTGTGGGCTCTTCTGAGCCTTGCTGCTACATGGGGATTCAGTTGTCTGAAAAAACGCGTTTATTTCGGGCTGAAAAACACGTTTTGAAAAGTGTACTGTTACTGCCCCATAACTTACATGGGGTTGACCAAACTTGCAGAAACATGTTTATTTCTGCTGAAAAACACGTTTTGCAAAGTGTGCTGTTACTGCCCCATAACTTACATGGGGTTGACCAAACTTGCAGAAACATGTTTATTTCTGCTGAAAAACATGTTTTGACACTTTCAGCACACTGGGGTTAAGATCTTTGTGTGTGGGCTCTTCTGAGCCTTGCTGCTACATGGGGATTCAGTTGTCTGAAAAAACGCGTTTATTTCGGGCTGAAAAACACGTTTTGAAAAGTGTACTGTTACTGCCCCATAACTTACATGGGGTTGACCAAACTTGCAGAAACATGTTTATTTCTGCTGAAAAACACGTTTTGCAAAGTGTGCTGTTACTGCCCCATAACTTACATGGGGTTGACCAAACTTGCAGAAACATGTTTATTTCTGCTGAAAAACACGTTTTGACCCTTTCTGCACACTGGGGTTAAGATCTGAGTGTGTGGGCTCTTCTGAGCCTTGCTGCTACATGGGTATTCAGTTGTCTGAAAAAACGCGTTTATTTCGGGCTGAAAAACACGTTTTGAAAAGTGTACTGTTACTGCCCCATAACTTACATGAGGTTGACCAAACCTGCAGAAACATGTTTATTTCTGCTGAAAAACACGTTTTGACACTTTCAGCACACTGGGGTTAAGATCTGAGTGTGTGGGCTCTTCTGAGACTTGCTGCTACATGGGGATTCAGTTGTCTGAAAAAACGCGTTTATTTCGGGCTGAAAAACACGTTTTGAAAAGTGTACTGTTACTGCCCCATAACTTACATGGGGTTGACCAAACTTGCAGAAACATGTTTATTTCTGCTGAAAAACACGTTTTGACACTTTCAGCACACTGGGGTTAAGATCTGAGTGTGTGGGCTCTTCTGAGCCTTGCTGCTACATGGGGATTCAGTTGTCTGAAAAAACGCGTTTATTTCGGGCTGAAAAACACGTTTTGAAAAGTGTACTGTTACTGCCCCATAACTTACATGGGGTTGACCAAACTTGCAGAAACATGTTTATTTCTGCTGAAAAACATGTTTTGACACTTTCAGCACACTGGGGTTAAGATCTGAGTGTGTGGGCTCTTCTGAGCCTTGCTGCTACATGGGGATTCATTTGTCTGAAAAAACGCGTTTATTTCGGGCTGAAAAACACGTTTTGAAAAGTGTACTGTTACTGCCCCATAACTTACATGAGGTTGACCAAACCTGCAGAAACATGTTTATTTCTGCTGAAAAACACGTTTTGACACTTTCAGCACACTGGGGTTAAGATCTGAGTGTGTGGGCTCTTCTGAGACTTGCTGCTACATGGGGATTCAGTTGTCTGAAAAAACGCGTTTATTTCGGGCTGAAAAACACGTTTTGAAAAGTGTACTGTTACTGCCCCATAACTTACATGGGGTTGACCAAACTTGCAGAAACATGTTTATTTCTGCTGAAAAACACGTTTTGACACTTTCAGCACACTGGGGTTAAGATCTGAGTGTGTGGGCTCTTCTGAGCCTTGCTGCTACATGGGGATTCAGTTGTCTGAAAAAACGCGTTTATTTCGGGCTGAAAAACACGTTTTGAAAAGTGTACTGTTACTGCCCCATAACTTACATGGGGTTGACCAAACTTGCAGAAACATGTTTATTTCTGCTGAAAAACATGTTTTGACACTTTCAGCACACTGGGGTTAAGATCTGAGTGTGTGGGCTCTTCTGAGCCTTGCTGCTACATGGGGATTCATTTGTCTGAAAAAACGCGTTTATTTCGGGTTGAAAAACATGTTTTGAAAAGTGTACTGTTACTGCCCCATAACTTACATGGGGTTGACCAAACCTGCAGAAACATGTTTATTTCTGCTGAAAAACATGTTTTGACACTTTCAGCACACTGGGGTTAAGATCTGAGTGTGTGGTCTCTTCTGAGCCTTGCTGCTACATGGGGATTCAGTTGTCTGAAAAAACGCGTTTATTTCGGGCTGAAAAACACGTTTTGCAGAGTGTACTGTTACTGCCCCATAACTTACATGGGGTTGACCAAACTTGCAGAAACATGTTTATTTCTGCTGAAAAACACGTTTTGACCCTTTCTGCACACTGGGGTTAAGAGCTGAGTGTGTGGGCTCTTCTGAGACTTGCTGCTACATGGGGATTCAGTTGTCTGAAAAAACGCGTTTATTTCGGGCTGAAAAACACGTTTTGCAGAGTGTACTGTTACTGCCCCATAACTTACATGGGGTTGACCAAACTTGCAGAAACATGTTTATTTCTGCTGAAAAACACGTTTTGACCCTTTCTGCACACTGGGGTTAAGATCTGAGTGTGTGGGCTCTTCTGAGCCTTGCTGCTACATGGGGATTCAGTTGTCTGAAAAAACGCGTTTATTTCGGGCTGAAAAACACGTTTTGCAGAGTGTACTGTTACTGCCCCATAACTTACATGGGGTTGACCAAACTTGCAGAAACATGTTTATTTCTGCTGAAAAACACATTTTGACCCTTTCTGCACACTGGGGTTAAGATCTGAGTGTGTGGGCTCTTCTGAGCCTTGCTGCTACATGGGTATTCAGTTGTCTGAAAAAACGCGTTTATTTCGGGCTGAAAAACACGTTTTGAAAAGTGTACTGTTACTGCCCCATAACTTACATGGGGTTGACCAAACCTGCAGAAACATGTTTATTTCTGCTGAAAAACACGTTTTGACCCTTTCTGCACACTGGGGTTAAGATCTGAGTGTGTGGGCTCTTCTGAGCCTTGCTGCTACATGGGGATTCAGTTGTCTGAAAAAACGCGTTTATTTCGGGCTGAAAAACACGTTTTGAAAAGTGTACTGTTACTGCCCCATAACTTACATGGGGTTGACCAAACTTGCAAAAACATGTTTATTTCTGCTGAAAAACATGTTTTGACACTTTCAGCACACTGGGGTTAAGATCTGAGTGTGTGGTCTCTTCTGAGCCTTGCTGCTACATGGGGATTCAGTTGTCTGAAAAAACGCGTTTATTTCGGGCTGAAAAACACGTTTTGCAGAGTGTACTGTTACTGCCCCATAACTTACATGGGGTTGACCAAACTTGCAGAAACATGTTTATTTCTGCTGAAAAACACGTTTTGACCCTTTCTGCACACTGGGGTTAAGAGCTGAGTGTGTGGGCTCTTCTGAGACTTGCTGCTACATGGGGATTCAGTTGTCTGAAAAAACGCGTTTATTTCGGGCTGAAAAACACGTTTTGCAGAGTGTACTGTTACTGCCCCATAACTTACATGGGGTTGACCAAACTTGCAGAAACATGTTTATTTCTGCTGAAAAACACGTTTTGACCCTTTCTGCACACTGGGGTTAAGATCTGAGTGTGTGGGCTCTTCTGAGCCTTGCTGCTACATGGGGATTCAGTTGTCTGAAAAAACGCGTTTATTTCGGGCTGAAAAACACGTTTTGAAATGTGTACTGTTACTGCCCCATAACTTACATGGGGTTGACCAAACTTGCAGAAACATGTTTATTTCTGCTGAAAAACATGTTTTGACACTTTCAGCACACTGGGGTTAAGATCTGAGTGTGTGGGCTCTTCTGAGACTTGCTGGTACATGGGGATTCAGTTGTCTGAAAAAACGCGTTTATTTCGGGCTGAAAAACACGTTTTGAAAAGTGTACTGTTACTGCCCCATAACTTACATGGGGTTGACCAAACTTGCAGAAACATGTTTATTTCTGCTGAAAAACACGTTTTGCAGAGTGTACTGTTACTGCCCCATAACTTACATGGGGTTGACCAAACTTGCAGAAACATGTTTATTTCTGCTGAAAAACACGTTTTGACCCTTTCTGCACACTGGGGTTAAGAGCTGAGTGTGTGGGCTCTTCTGAGACTTGCTGCTACATGGGGATTCAGTTGTCTGAAAAAACGCGTTTATTTCGGGCTGAAAAACACGTTTTGCAGAGTGTACTGTTACTGCCCCATAACTTACATGGGGTTGACCAAACTTGCAGAAACATGTTTATTTCTGCTGAAAAACACGTTTTGACCCTTTCTGCACACTGAGGTTAAGAGCTGAGTGTGTGGGCTCTTCTGAGACTTGCTGCTACATGGGGATTCAGTTGTCTGAGAAAACGCGTTTATTTCGGGCTGAAAAACACGTTTTGAAAAGTGTACTGTTACTGCCCCATAACTTACATGGGGTTGACCAAACTTGCAGAAACATGTTTATTTCTGCTGAAAAACACGTTTTGACCCTTTCTGCACACTGGGGTTAAGAGCTGAGTGTGTGGGCTCTTCTGAGACTTGCTGCTACATGGGGATTCAGTTGTCTGAAAAAACGCGTTTATTTCAGGCTGAAAAACACGTTTTGAAAAGTGTACTGTTACTGCCCCATAACTTACATGGGGTTGACCAAACTTGCAGAAACATGTTTATTTCTGCTGAAAAACACGTTTTGAACCTTTCTGCACACTGGGGTTAAGATCTGAGTGTGTGGGCTCTTCTGAGCCTTGCTGCTACATGGGGATTCAGTTGTCTGAAAAAACGCGTTTATATCGGGCTGAAAAACACGTTTTGCAGAGTATACTGTTACTGCCCCATAACTTACATGGGGTTGACCAAACTTGCAGAAACATGTTTATTTCTGCTGAAAAACACGTTTTGACCCTTTCTGCACACTGGGGTTAAGATCTGAGTGTGTGGGCTCTTCTGAGCCTTGCTGCTACATGGGTATTCAGTTGTCTGAAAAAATGCGTTTATTTCGGGCTGAAAAACACGTTTTGAAAAGTGTACTGTTACTGCCCCATAACTTACATGGGGTTGACCAAACCTGCAGAAACATGTTTATTTCTGCTGAAAAACATGTTTTGACACTTTCAGCACACTGGGGTTAAGATCTGAGTGTGTGGGCTCTTCTGAGCCTTGCTGCTACATGGGGATTCAGTTGTCTGAAAAAACGCGTTTATTTCGGGCTGAAAAACACGTTTTGAGAAGTGTACTGTTACTGCCCCATAACTTACATGGGGTTGACCAAACTTGCAGAAACATGTTTATTTCTGCTGAAAAACACGTTTTGACCCTTTCTGCACACTGTGGTTAAGATCTGAGTGTGTGGGCTCTTCTGAGCCTTGCTGCTACATGGGTATTCAGTTGTCTGAAAAAACGCGTTTATTTCGGGCTGAAAAACACGTTTTGAAAAGTGTACTGTTACTGCCCCATGACTTACATGGGGTTGACCAAACTTGCAGAAACATGTTTATTTCTGCTGAAAAACATGTGTTGACACTTTCAGCACACTGGGGTTAAGATCTGAGTGTGTGGGCTCTTCTGAGCCTTGCTGCTACATGGGGATTCAGTTGTCTGAAAAAACGCGTTTATTTCGGGCTGAAAAACACGTTTTGAAAAGTGTACTGTTACTGCCCCATAACTTACATGGGGTTGACCAAACTTGCAGAAACATGTTTATTTCTGCTGAAAAACACGTTTTGCAAAGTGTGCTGTTACTGCCCCATAACTTACATGGGGTTGACCAAACTTGCAGAAACATGTTTATTTCTGCTGAAAAACATGTTTTGACACTTTCAGCACACTGGGGTTAAGATCTTTGTGTGTGGGCTCTTCTGAGCCTTGCTGCTACATGGGGATTCAGTTGTCTGAAAAAACGCGTTTATTTCGGGCTGAAAAACACGTTTTGAAAAGTGTACTGTTACTGCCCCATAACTTACATGGGGTTGACCAAACTTGCAGAAACATGTTTATTTCTGCTGAAAAACACGTTTTGCAAAGTGTGCTGTTACTGCCCCATAACTTACATGGGGTTGACCAAACTTGCAGAAACATGTTTATTTCTGCTGAAAAACACGTTTTGACCCTTTCTGCACACTGGGGTTAAGATCTGAGTGTGTGGGCTCTTCTGAGCCTTGCTGCTACATGGGTATTCAGTTGTCTGAAAAAACGCGTTTATTTCGGGCTGAAAAACACGTTTTGAAAAGTGTACTGTTACTGCCCCATAACTTACATGAGGTTGACCAAACCTGCAGAAACATGTTTATTTCTGCTGAAAAACACGTTTTGACACTTTCAGCACACTGGGGTTAAGATCTGAGTGTGTGGGCTCTTCTGAGACTTGCTGCTACATGGGGATTCAGTTGTCTGAAAAAACGCGTTTATTTCGGGCTGAAAAACACGTTTTGAAAAGTGTACTGTTACTGCCCCATAACTTACATGGGGTTGACCAAACTTGCAGAAACATGTTTATTTCTGCTGAAAAACACGTTTTGACACTTTCAGCACACTGGGGT
The DNA here is from genome assembly GCF_040954835.1 of Lepisosteus oculatus. Lineage (NCBI taxonomy): Eukaryota > Metazoa > Chordata > Actinopteri > Semionotiformes > Lepisosteidae > Lepisosteus > Lepisosteus oculatus. The sequence goes on along the minus strand of NW_027168048.1, from coordinate 10,060 downwards.
TAAGATCTGAGTGTGTGGGCTCTTCTGAGCCTTGCTGCTACATGGGGATTCAGTTGTCTGAAAAAACGCGTTTATTTCGGGCTGAAAAACACGTTTTGAAAAGTGTACTGTTACTGCCCCATAACTTACATGGGGTTGACCAAACTTGCAGAAACATGTTTATTTCTGCTGAAAAACATGTTTTGACACTTTCAGCACACTGGGGTTAAGATCTGAGTGTGTGGGCTCTTCTGAGCCTTGCTGCTACATGGGGATTCATTTGTCTGAAAAAACGCGTTTATTTCGGGCTGAAAAACACGTTTTGAAAAGTGTACTGTTACTGCCCCATAACTTACATGGGGTTGACCAAACCTGCAGAAACATGTTTATTTCTGCTGAAAAACATGTTTTGACACTTTCAGCACACTGGGGTTAAGATCTGAGTGTGTGGGCTCTTCTGAGCCTTGCTGCTACATGGGGATTCAGTTGTCTGAAAAAACGCGTTTATTTCGGGCTGAAAAACACGTTTTGAGAAGTGTACTGTTACTGCCCCATAACTTACATGGGGTTGACCAAACTTGCAGAAACATGTTTATTTCTGCTGAAAAACACGTTTTGACACTTTCAGCACACTGGGGTTAAGATCTTTGTGTGTGGGCTCTTCTGAGCCTTGCTGCTACATGGGGATTCAGTTGTCTGAAAAAACGCGTTTATTTCGGGCTGAAAAACACGTTTTGAAAAGTGTACTGTTACTGCCCCATAACTTACATGGGGTTGACCAAACTTGCAGAAACATGTTTATTTCTGCTGAAAAACACGTTTTGCAAAGTGTGCTGTTACTGCCCCATAACTTACATGGGGTTGACCAAACTTGCAGAAACATGTTTATTTCTGCTGAAAAACACGTTTTGACCCTTTCTGCACACTGGGGTTAAGATCTGAGTGTGTGGGCTCTTCTGAGCCTTGCTGCTACATGGGGATTCAGTTGTCTGAAAAAACGCGTTTATTTCGGGCTGAAAAACACGTTTTGAAAAGTGTACTGTTACTGCCCCATAACTTACATGAGGTCGACCAAACCTGCAGAAACATGTTTATTTCTGCTGAAAAACACGTTTTGACACTTTCAGCACACTGGGGTTAAGATCTGAGTGTGTGGGCTCTTCTGAGACTTGCTGCTACATGGGGATTCAGTTGTCTGAAAAAACGCGTTTATTTCGGGCTGAAAAACACGTTTTGAAAAGTGTACTGTTACTGCCCCATAACTTACATGGGGTTGACCAAACTTGCAGAAACATGTTTATTTCTGCTGAAAAACACGTTTTGACACTTTCAGCACACTGGGGTTAAGATCTGAGTGTGTGGGCTCTTCTGAGCCTTGCTGCTACATGGGGATTCAGTTGTCTGAAAAAACGCGTTTATTTCGGGCTGAAAAACACGTTTTGAAAAGTGTACTGTTACTGCCCCATAACTTACATGGGGTTGACCAAACTTGCAGAAACATGTTTATTTCTGCTGAAAAACATGTTTTGACACTTTCAGCACACTGGGGTTAAGATCTGAGTGTGTGGGCTCTTCTGAGCCTTGCTGCTACATGGGGATTCATTTGTCTGAAAAAACGCGTTTATTTCGGGTTGAAAAACACGTTTTGAAAAGTGTACTGTTACTGCCCCATAACTTACATGGGGTTGACCAAACCTGCAGAAACATGTTTATTTCTGCTGAAAAACATGTTTTGACACTTTCAGCACACTGGGGTTAAGATCTGAGTGTGTGGTCTCTTCTGAGCCTTGCTGCTACATGGGGATTCAGTTGTCTGAAAAAACGCGTTTATTTCGGGCTGAAAAACACGTTTTGCAGAGTGTACTGTTACTGCCCCATAACTTACATGGGGTTGACCAAACTTGCAGAAACATGTTTATTTCTGCTGAAAAACACGTTTTGACCCTTTCTGCACACTGGGGTTAAGAGCTGAGTGTGTGGGCTCTTCTGAGACTTGCTGCTACATGGGGATTCAGTTGTCTGAAAAAACGCGTTTATTTCGGGCTGAAAAACACGTTTTGCAGAGTGTACTGTTACTGCCCCATAACTTACATGGGGTTGACCAAACTTGCAGAAACATGTTTATTTCTGCTGAAAAACACGTTTTGACCCTTTCTGCACACTGGGGTTAAGATCTGAGTGTGTGGGCTCTTCTGAGCCTTGCTGCTACATGGGGATTCAGTTGTCTGAAAAAACGCGTTTATTTCGGGCTGAAAAACACGTTTTGCAGAGTGTACTGTTACTGCCCCATAACTTACATGGGGTTGACCAAACTTGCAGTAACATGTTTATTTCTGATGAAAAACACATTTTGACCCTTTCTGCACACTGGGGTTAAGATCTGAGTGTGTGGGCTCTTCTGAGCCTTGCTGCTACATGGGTATTCAGTTGTCTGAAAAAACGCGTTTATTTCGGGCTGAAAAACACGTTTTGAAAAGTGTACTGTTACTGCCCCATAACTTACATGGGGTTGACCAAACCTGCAGAAACATGTTTATTTCTGCTGAAAAACACGTTTTGACCCTTTCTGCACACTGGGGTTAAGATCTGAGTGTGTGGGCTCTTCTGAGCCTTGCTGCTACATGGGGATTCAGTTGTCTGAAAAAACGCGTTTATTTCGGGCTGAAAAACACGTTTTGAAAAGTGTACTGTTACTGCCCCATAACTTACATGGGGTTGACCAAACTTGCAAAAACATGTTTATTTCTGCTGAAAAACATGTTTTGACACTTTCAGCACACTGGGGTTAAGATCTGAGTGTGTGGGCTCTTCTGAGCCTTGCTGCTACATGGGGATTCAGTTGTCTGAAAAAACGCGTTTATTTCGGGCTGAAAAACACGTTTTGAAAAGTGTACTGTTACTGCCCCATAACTTACATGGGGTTGACCAAACTTGCAGAAACATGTTTATTTCTGCTGAAAAACATGTTTTGACACTTTCAGCACACTGGGGTTAAGATCTGAGTGTGTGGGCTCTTCTGAGCCTTGCTGCTACATGGGGATTCAGTTGTCTGAAAAAACGCGTTTATTTCGGGCTGAAAAACACGTTTTGAAAAGTGTACTGTTACTGCCCCATAACTTACATGGGGTTGACCAAACTTGCAGAAACATGTTTATTTCTGCTGAAAAACACGTTTTGCAGAGTGTACTGTTACTGCCCCATAACTTACATGGGGTTGACCAAACTTGCAGAAACATGTTTATTTCTGCTGAAAAACACGTTTTGACCCTTTCTGCACACTGGGGTTAAGATCTGAGTGTGTGGGCTCTTCTGAGCCTTGCTGCTACATGGGGATTCAGTTGTCTGAAAAAACGCGTTTATTTCGGGCTGAAAAACACGTTTTGCAGAGTGTACTGTTACTGCCCCATAACTTACATGGGGTTGACCAAACTTGCAGAAACATGTTTATTTCTGCTGAAAAACACGTTTTGACCCTTTCTGCACACTGGGGTTAAGATCTGAGTGTGTGGGCTCTTCTGAGCCTTGCTCCTACATGGGGATTCAGTTGTCTGAAAAAACGCGTTTATTTCGGGCTGAAAAACACGTTTTGAAAAGTGTACTTTACTGCCCCATAACGTACATGAGGTTGACCAAACTTGCAGAAACATGTTTATTTCTGCTGAAAAACTCGTTTTGAACCTTTCTGCACACTGGGGTTAAAATCTGAGTGTGTGGGCTAATCTGAGCCTTGCTGCTACATGGGGATTCAGTTGTCTGAAAAACGCGTTTATTTCGGCTGAAAAACACGTTTTGCAGAGTGTACTGTTACTGCCCCATAACTTACATGGGGTTGACCAAACTTGCAGAAACATGTTTATTTCTGCTGAAAAACATGTTTTGACGCTTTCAGCACACTGGGGTTAAGATCTGAGTGTGTGGGCTCTTCTGAGCCTTGCTGCTACATGGGTATTCAGTTGTCTGAAAAAACGCGTTTATTTCGGGCTGAAAAACACGTTTTGAAAAGTGTACTGTTACTGCCCCATAACTTACATGGGGTTGACCAAACCTGCAGAAACATGTTTATTTCTGCTGAAAAACATGTTTTGACACTTTCAGCACACTGGGGTTAAGATCTGAGTGTGTGGCTCTTCTGAGCCTTGCTGCTACATGGGGATTCAGTTGTCTGAAAAAACGCGTTTATTTCGGGCTGAAAAACAAGTTTTGAAAAGTGTACTGTTACTGCCCCATAACTTACATGGGGTTGACAAAACTTGCAGAAACATGTTTATTTCTGCTGAAAAACACGTTTTGAACCTTTCAGCACACTGGGGTTAAGATCTGAGTGTGTGGGCTCTTCTGAGCCTTGCTGCTACATGGGGATTCAGTTGTCTGAAAAAACGCGTTTATTTCGGGCTGAAAAACACGTTTTGAAAAGTGTACTGTTACTGCCCCATAACTTACATGGGGTTGACCAAACTTGCAGAAACATGTTTATTTCTGCTGAAAAACATGTTTTGACACTTTCAGCACACTGGGGTTAAGATCTGAGTGTGTGGGCTCTTCTGAGCCTTGCTGCTACATGGGGATTCAGTTGTCTGAAAAAACGCGTTTATTTCGGGCTGAAAAACACGTTTTGAAAAGTGTACTGTTACTGCCCCATAACTTACATGGGGTTGACCAAACTTGCAGAAACATGTTTATTTCTGCTGAAAAACACGTTTTGCAGAGTGTACTGTTACTGCCCCATAACTTACATGGGGTTGACCAAACTTGCAGAAACATGTTTATTTCTGCTGAAAAACACGTTTTGACCCTTTCTGCACACTGGGGTTAAGATCTGAGTGTGTGGGCTCTTCTGAGCCTTGCTGCTACATGGGGATTCAGTTGTCTGAAAAAACGCGTTTATTTCGGGCTGAAAAACACGTTTTGCAGAGTGTACTGTTACTGCCCCATAACTTACATGGGGTTGACCAAACTTGCAGAAACATGTTTATTTCTGCTGAAAAACACGTTTTGACCCTTTCTGCACACTGGGGTTAAGATCTGAGTGTGTGGGCTCTTCTGAGCCTTGCTCCTACATGGGGATTCAGTTGTCTGAAAAAACGCGTTTATTTCGGGCTGAAAAACACGTTTTGAAAAGTGTACTTTTACTGCCCCATAACGTACATGAGGTTGACCAAACTTGCAGAAACATGTTTATTTCTGCTGAAAAACTCGTTTTGAACCTTTCTGCACACTGGGGTTAAAATCTGAGTGTGTGGGCTAATCTGAGCCTTGCTGCTACATGGGGATTCAGTTGTCTGAAAAAACGCGTTTATTTCGGGCTGAAAAACACGTTTTGCAGAGTGTACTGTTACTGCCCCATAACTTACATGGGGTTGACCAAACTTGCAGAAACATGTTTATTTCTGCTGAAAAACATGTTTTGACGCTTTCAGCACACTGGGGTTAAGATCTGAGTGTGTGGGCTCTTCTGAGCCTTGCTGCTACATGGGTATTCAGTTGTCTGAAAAAACGCGTTTATTTCGGGCTGAAAAACACGTTTTGAAAAGTGTACTGTTACTGCCCCATAACTTACATGGGGTTGACCAAACCTGCAGAAACATGTTTATTTCTGCTGAAAAACATGTTTTGACACTTTCAGCACACTGGGGTTAAGATCTGAGTGTGTGGGCTCTTCTGAGCCTTGCTGCTACATGGGGATTCAGTTGTCTGAAAAACGCGTTTATTTCGGGCTGAAAAACAAGTTTTGAAAAGTGTACTGTTACTGCCCCATAACTTACATGGGGTTGACAAAACTTGCAGAAACATGTTTATTTCTGCTGAAAAACACGTTTTGAACCTTTCTGCACACTGGGGTTTAGATCTGAGTGTGTGGGCTCTTCTGAGCCTTGCTGCTACATGGGGATTCAGTTGTCTGAAAAAACGCGTTTATTTCGGGCTGAAAAACACGTTTTGCAGAGTGTACTGTTACTGCCCCATAACTTACATGGGGTTGACCAAACTTGCAGAAACATGTTTATTTCTGCTGAAAAACACGTTTTGACCCTTTCTGCACACTGGGGTTAAGAGCTCAGTGTGTGAGCTCTTCTGAGCCTTGCTGCTACATGGGGATTCAGTTGTCTGAAAAAACGCGTTTATTTCAGGCTGAAAAACACGTTTTGAAAAGTGTACTGTTACTGCCCCATAACTTACATGGGGTTGACCAAACCTGCAGAAACATGTTTATTTCTGCTGAAAAACACGTTTTGACCCTTTCTGCACACTGGGGTTAAGATCTGAGTGTGTGGGCTCTTCTGAGCCTTGCTGCTACATGGGGATTCAGTTGTCTGAAAAAACGCGTTTATTTCGGGCTGAAAAACACGTTTTGAAAAGTGTACTGTTACTGCCCCATAACTTACATTGGGTTGACCAAACTTGCAGAAACATGTTTATTTCTGATGAAAAACATGTTTTGACACTTTCAGCACACTGGGGTTAAGATCTGAGTGTGTGGGCTCTTCTGAGCCTTGCTGCTACATGGGGATTCAGTTGTCTGAAAAAACGCGTTTATTTCAGGTTAAAAAACACGTTTTGCAGAGTGTACTGTTACTGCCCCATAACTTACATGGGGTTGACCAAACTTGCAGAAAACATGTTTATTTCTGCTGAAAAACACGTTTTGACCCTTTCTGCACACTGGGGTTAAGATCTGAGTGTGTGGGCTCTTCTGAGCCTTGCTGCTACATGGGGATTCAGTTGTCTGAAAAAACGCGTTTATTTCGGGCTGAAAAACACATTTTGAAAAGTGTACTGTTACTGCCCCATAACTTACATGGGGTTGACCAGACTTGCAGAAACATGTTTATTTCTGCTGAAAAACATGTTTTGACACTTTCAGCACACTGGGGTTAAGATCTGAGTGTGTGGGCTCTTCTGAGCCTTGCTGCTACATGGGGATTCAGTTGTCTGAAAAAACGCGTTTATTTCGGGCTGAAAAACACGTTTTGAAAAGTGTACTGTTACTGCCCCATAACTTACATGGGGTTGACCAAACCTGCAGAAACATGTTTATTTCTGCTGAAAAACACGTTTTGACCCTTTCTGCACACTGGGGTTAAGATCTGAGTGTGTGGGCTCTTCTGAGCCTTGCTGCTACATGGGTATTCAGTTGTCTGAAAAAACGCGTTTATTTCGGGCTGAAAAACACGTTTTGAAAAGTGTACTGTTACTGCCCCATAACTTACATGAGGTTGACCAAACCTGCAGAAACATGTTTATTTCTGCTGAAAACACGTTTTGACACTTTCAGCACACTGGGGTTAAGATCTGAGTGTGTGGGCTCTTCTGAGACTTGCTGCTACATGGGGATTCAGTTATCTGAAAAAACGCGTTTATTTCGGGCTGAAAAACACGTTTTGCAGAGTGTACTGTTACTGCCCCATAACTTACATGGGGTTGACCAAACTTGCAGAAACATGTTTTATTTCTGCTGAAAAACACGTTTTGACCCTTTCTGCACACTGGGGTTAAGAGCTGAGTGTGTGGGCTCTTCTGAGACTTGCTGCTACATGGGGATTCAGTTGTCTGAAAAAACGCGTTTATTTCGGGCTGAAAAACACGTTTTGAAAAGGTGTACTGTTACTGCCCCATAACTTACATGGGGTTGACCAAACTTGCAGAAACATGTTTATTTCTGCTGAAAAACACGTTTTTGACCCTTTCTGCACACTGGGGTTAAGATCTGAGTGTGTGGGCTCTTCTGAGCCTTGCTGCTACATGGGTATTCAGTTGTCTGAAAAAAACGCGTTTATATCGGGCTGAAAAACACGTTTTGCAGAGTATACTGTTACTGCCCCATAACTTACATGGGGTTGACCAAACTTGCAGAAACATGTTTATTTCTGCTGAAAAACACGTTTTGACCCTTTCTGCACACTGGGGTTAAGATCTGAGTGTGTGGGCTCTTCTGAGCCTTGCTGCTACATGGGGATTCAGTTGTCTGAAAAAACGCGTTTATTTCGGGCTGAAAAACACATTTTGAAAAGTGTACTGTTACTGCCCCATAACTTACATGGGGTTGACCAAACTTGCAGAAACATGTTTATTTCTGCTGAAAAACATGTTTTGACACTTTCAGCACACTGGGGTTAAGATCTGAGTGTGTGGGCTCTTCTGAACCTTGCTGCTACATGGGGATTCAGTTGTCTGAAAAAACGCGTTTATTTCGGGCTGAAAAACACGTTTTGCAGAGTGTACTGTTACTGCCCCATAACTTACATGGGGTTGACCAAACTTGCAGAAACATGTTTATTTCTGCTGAAAAACACGTTTTGACCCTTTCTGCACACTGGGGTTAAGATCTGAGTGTGTGGGCTCTTCTGAGCCTTGCTGCTACATGGGTATTCAGTTGTCTGAAAAAACGCGTTTATTTCGGGCTGAAAAACACGTTTTGAAAAGTGTACTGTTACTGCCCCATAACTTACATGGGGTTGACCAAACCTGCAGAAACATGTTTATTTCTGCTGAAAAACACGTTTTGACCCTTTCTGCACACTGGGGTTAAGATCTGAGTGTGTGGGCTCTTCTGAGCCTTGCTGCTACATGGGGATTCAGTTGTCTGAAAAAACGCGTTTATTTCGGGCTGAAAAACACGTTTTGAAAAGTGTACTTTTACTGCCCCATAACGTACATGAGGTTGACCAAACTTGCAGAAACATGTTTATTTCTGCTGAAAAACTCGTTTTGAACCTTTCTGCACACTGGGGTTAAAATCTGAGTGTGTGGGCTAATCTGAGCCTTGCTGCTACATGGGGATTCAGTTGTCTGAAAAAAACGCGTTTATTTCGGGCTGAAAAACACGTTTTGCAGAGTGTACTGTTACTGCCCCATAACTTACATGGGGTTGACCAAACTTGCAGAAACATGTTTATTTCTGCTGAAAAACATGTTTTGACGCTTTCAGCACACTGGGGTTAAGATCTGAGTGTGTGGGCTCTTCTGAGCCTTGCTGCTACATGGGTATTCAGTTGTCTGAAAAAACGCGTTTATTTTCGGGCTGAAAAACACGTTTTGAAAAGTGTACTGTTACTGCCCCATAACTTACATGGGGTTGACCAAACCTGCAGAAACATGTTTATTTCTGCTGAAAAACATGTTTTGACACTTTCAGCACACTGGGGTTAAGATCTGAGTGTGTGGGCTCTTCTGAGCCTTGCTGCTACATGGGGATTCAGTTGTCTGAAAAAACGCGTTTATTTCGGGCTGAAAAACAAGTTTTGAAAAGTGTACTGTTACTGCCCCATAACTTACATGGGGTTGACAAAACTTGCAGAAACATGTTTATTTCTGCTGAAAAACACGTTTTGAACCTTTCTGCACACTGGGGTTTAGATCTGAGTGTGTGGGCTCTTCTGAGCCTTGCTGCTACATGGGGATTCAGTTGTCTGAAAAAACGCGTTTATTTCGGGCTGAAAAACACGTTTTGCAGAGTGTACTGTTACTGCCCCATAACTTACATGGGGTTGACCAAACTTGCAGAAACATGTTTATTTCTGCTGAAAAACACGTTTTGACCCTTTCTGCACACTGGGGTTAAGAGCTCAGTGTGTGGGCTCTTCTGAGCCTTGCTGCTACATGGGGATTCAGTTGTCTGAAAAAACGCGTTTATTTCAGGCTGAAAAACACGTTTTGAAAAGTGTACTGTTACTGCCCCATAACTTACATGGGGTTGACCAAACCTGCAGAAACATGTTTATTTCTGCTGAAAAACACGTTTTGACCCTTTCTGCACACTGGGGTTAAGATCTGAGTGTGTGGGCTCTTCTGAGCCTTGCTGCTACATGGGGATTCAGTTGTCTGAAAAAACGCGTTTATTTCGGGCTGAAAAACACGTTTTGAAAAGTGTACTGTTACTGCCCCATAACTTACATTGGGTTGACCAAACTTGCAGAAACATGTTTATTTCTGCTGAAAAACATGTTTTGACACTTTCAGCACACTGGGGTTAAGATCTGAGTGTGTGGGCTCTTCTGAGCCTTGCTGCTACATGGGGATTCAGTTGTCTGAAAAAACGCGTTTATTTCAGGTTAAAAAACACGTTTTGCAGAGTGTACTGTTACTG
>NW_027168047.1:0-72938 GCF_040954835.1 Lepisosteus oculatus | reverse complement strand
CACTCAGCCCTTAACCCCAGTGTGCAGAAAGGGTCAAAACGTGTTTTTCAGCAGAAATAAACATGTTTCTGCAAGTTTGGTCAACCCCATGTAAGTTATGGGGCAGTAACATCACACTTTTCAAAACGTGTTTTTCAGCCCGAAATAAACGCGTTTTTTCAGACAACTGAATCTCCTTGTAACAGCAAGGCTCAGAAGAGCCCACACACTCAGCCCTTAACCCCAGTGTACAGAAAGTGTCAAAACGTGTTTTTCAGCAGAAATAAACATGTTTCTGCAAGTTTGGTCAACCCCATGTAAGTTATGGGGCAGTAACATCACACTTTTCAAAACGTGTTTTTCAGCCCGAAATAAACGCGTTTTTTCAGACAACTGAATCTACTTGTAACAGCAAGGCTCAGAAGAGCCCACACACTCAGCCCTTAACCCCAGTGTGCAGAAAGGGTCAAAACGTGTTTTTCAGCAGAAATAAACATGTTTCTGCAAGTTTGGTCAACCCCATGTAAGTTATGGGGCAGTAACATCACACTTTTCAAAACGTGTTTTTCAGCCCGAAATAAACGCGTTTTTTCAGACAACTGAATCTCCTTGTAACAGCAAGGCTCAGAAGAGCCCACACACTCAGCCCTTAACCCCAGTGTACAGAAAGTGTCAAAACGTGTTTTTCAGCAGAAATAAACATGTTTCTGCAAGTTTGGTCAACCCCATGTAAGTTATGGGGCAGTAACATCACACTTTTCAAAACGTGTTTTTCAGCCCAAAATAAACGCGTTTTTTCAGACAACTGAATCTCCTTGTAACAGCAAGGCTCAGAAGAGCCCACACACTCAGCCCTTAACCCCAGTGTGCAGAAAGGGTCAAAACGTGTTTTTCAGCAGAAATAAACATGTTTCTGCAAGTTTGGTCAACCCCATGTAAGTTATGGGGCAGTAACATCACACTTTTCAAAACGTGTTTTTCAGCCCGAAATAAACGCGTTTTTTCAGACAACTGAATCTCCTTGTAACAGCAAGGCTCAGAAGAGCCCACACACTCAGCCCTTAACCCCAGTGTACAGAAAGTGTCAAAACGTGTTTTTCAGCAGAAATAAACATGTTTCTGCAAGTTTGGTCAACCCCATGTAAGTTATGGGGCAGTAACATCACACTTTTCAAAACGTGTTTTTCAGCCCGAAATAAACGCGTTTTTTCAGACAACTGAATCTACTTGTAACAGCAAGGCTCAGAAGAGCCCACACACTCAGCCCTTAACCCCAGTGTGCAGAAAGGGTCAAAACGTGTTTTTCAGCAGAAATAAACATGTTTCTGCAAGTTTGGTCAACCCCATGTAAGTTATGGGGCAGTAACATCACACTTTTCAAAACGTGTTTTTCAGCCCGAAATAAACGCGTTTTTTCAGACAACTGAATCTCCTTGTAACAGCAAGGCTCAGAAGAGCCCACACACTCAGCCCTTAACCCCAGTGTACAGAAAGTGTCAAAACGTGTTTTTCAGCAGAAATAAACATGTTTCTGCAAGTTTGGTCAACCCCATGTAAGTTATGGGGCAGTAACATCACACTTTTCAAAACGTGTTTTTCAGCCCGAAATAAACGCGTTTTTTCAGGCAACTGAATCTCCTTGTAACAGCAAGGCTCAGAAGAGCCCACACACTCAGCCCTTAACCCCAGTGTACAGAAAGTGTCAAAACGTGTTTTTCAGCAGAAATAAACATGTTTCTGCAAGTTTGGTCAACCCCATGTAAGTTATGGGGCAGTAAACAGAACACTTTTCAAAACGTGTTTTTCAGCCCGAAATAAACGCGTTTTTTCAGACAACTGAATCTCCTTGTAACAGCAAGGCTCAGAAGAGCCCACACACTCAGCCCTTAACCCCAGTGTACAGAAAGTGTCAAAACGTGTTTTTCAGCAGAAATTAAACATGTTTCTGCAAGTTTGGTCAACCCCATGTAAGTTATGGGGCAGTAACATCACACTTTTCAAAACGTGTTTTTCAGCCCGAAAGAAACGCGTTTTTTCAGACAACTGAATCTCCTTGTAACAGCAAGGCTCAAGAAGAGCCCACACACTCAGCCCTTAACCCCAGTGTACAGAAAGTGTCAAAACGTGTTTTCAGCAGAAATAAACATGTTTCTGCAAGTTTGGTCAACCCCATGTAAGTTATGGGGCAGTAACATCACACTTTCAAAACGTGTTTTTCAGCCCGAAATAAACGCGTTTTTTCAGGCAACTGAATCTACTTGGAACAGCAAGGCTCAGAAGAGCCCACACACTCAGCCCTTAACCCCAGTGTACAGAAAGTGTCAAAACGTGTTTTTCAGCAGAAATAAACATGTTTCTGCAAGTTTGGTCAACCCCATGTAAGTTATGGGGCAGTAACATCACACTTTTCAAACCGTGTTTTTCAGCCCGAAATAAACGCGTTTTTTCAGACAACTGAATCTCCTTGTAACAGCAAGGCTCAGAAGAGCCCACACACTCAGCCCTTAACCCCAGTGTACAGAAAGTGTCAAAACGTGTTTTTCAGCAGAAATAAACATGTTTCTGCAAGTTTGGTCAACCCCATGTAAGTTATGGGGCAGTAACATCACACTTTTCAAAACGTGTTTTTCAGCCCGAAATAAACGCGTTTTTTCAGGCAACTGAATCTACTTGTAACAGCAAGGCTCAGAAGAGCCCACACACTCAGCCCTTAACCCCGTGTGCAGAAAGGGTCAAAACGTGTTTTTCAGCAGAAATAAACATGTTTCTGCAAGTTTGGTCAACCCCATGTAAGTTATGGGGCAGTAACATCACACTTTTCAAAATGTGTTTTTCAGCCCGAAATAAACGCGTTTTTTCAGACAACTGAATCTCCTTGTAACAGCAAGGCTCAGAAGAGCCCACACACTCAGCCCTTAACCCCAGTGTACAGAAAGTGTCAAACGTGTTTTTCAGCAGAAATAAACATGTTTCTGCAAGTTTGGTCAACCCCATGTAAGTTATGGGGCAGTAACATCACACTTTTCAAAACGTGTTTTTCAGCCCGAAATAAACGCGTTTTTTCAGGCAACTGAATCTACTTGTAACAGCAAGGCTCAGAAGAGCCCACACACTCAGCCCTTAACCCCAGTGTGCAGAAAGGGTCAAACGTGTTTTTCAGCAGAAATAAACATGTTTCTGCAAGTTTGGTCAACCCCATGTAAGTTATGGGGCAGTAACATCACACTTTTCAAAACGTGTTTTTCAGCCCGAAATAAACGCGTTTTTCAGACAACTGAATCTCCTTGTAACAGCAAGGCTCAGAAGAGCCCACACACTCAGCCCTTAACCCCAGTGTACAGAAAGTGTCAAAACGTGTTTTTCAGCAGAAATAAACATGTTTCTGCAAGTTTGGTCAACCCCATGTAAGTTATGGGGCAGTATTATCACACTTTTCAAAACGTGTTTTTCAGCCCGAAATAAACGCGTTTTTTCAGGCAACTGAATCTACTTGTAACAGCAAGGCTCAGAAGAGCCCACACACTCAGCCCTTAACCCCAGTGTACAGAAAGTGTCAAAACGTGTTTTTCAGCAGAAATAAACATGTTTCTGCAAGTTTGGTCAACCCCATGTAAGTTATGGGGCAGTAACAGAACACTTTTCAAAACGTGTTTTTCAGCCCGAAATAAACGCGTTTTTTCAGGCAACTGAATCTACTTGTAACAGCAAGGCTCAGAAGAGCCCACACACTCAGCCCTTAACCCCAGTGTACAGAAAGTGTCAAAACGTGTTTTTCAGCAGAAATAAACAAGTTTCTGCAAGTTTGGTCAACCCCATGTAAGTTATGGGGCAGTAACAGAACACTTTTCAAAACGTGTTTTTCAGCCCGAAATAAACGCGTTTTTTCAGGCAACTGAATCTACTTGTAACAGCAAGGCTCAGAAGAGCCCACACACTCAGCCCTTAACCCCAGTGTGCAGAAAGGGTCAAAACGTGTTTTTCAGCAGAAATAAACATGTTTCTGCAAGTTTGGTCAACCCCATGTAAGTTATGGGGCAGTAACATCACACTTTTCAAAACGAGTTTTTCAGCCCGAAATAAACGCGTTTTTCAGACAACTGAATCTCCTTGTAACAGCAAGGCTCAGAAGAGCCCACACACTCAGCCCTTAACCCCAGTGTACAGAAAGTGTCAAAACGTGTTTTTCAGCAGAAATAAACATGTTTCTGCAAGTTTGGTCAACCCCATGTAAGTTATGGGGCAGTAACATCACACTTTTCAAAACGTGTTTTTCAGCCCGAAATAAACGCGTTTTTTCAGACAACTGAATCTACTTGTAACAGCAAGGCTCAGAAGAGCCCACACACTCAGCCCTTAACCCCAGTGTGCAGAAAGGGTCAAAACGTGTTATTCAGCAGAAATAAACATGTTTCTGCAAGTTTGGTCAACCCCATGTAAGTTATGGGGCAGTAACATCACACTTTTCAAAACGTGTTTTTCAGCCCAAAATAAACGCGTTTTTTCAGGCAACTGAATCTACTTGTAACAGCAAGGCTCAGAAGAGCCCACACACTCAGCCCTTAACCCCAGTGTACAGAAAGTGTCAAAACGTGTTTTTCAGCAGAAATAAACATGTTTCTGCAAGTTTGGTCAACCCCATGTAAGTTATGGGGCAGTAACATCACACTTTTCAAAACGTGTTTTTCAGCCCGAAATAAACGCGTTTTTTCAGACAACTGAATCTCCTTGTAACAGCAAGGCTCAGAAGAGCCCACACACTCAGCCCTTAACCCCAGTGTACAGAAAGTGTCAAAACGTGTTTTTCAGCAGAAATAAACATGTTTCTGCAAGTTTGTCAACCCCATGTAAGTTATGGGGCAGTAACATCACACTTTTCAAAACGTGTTTTTCAGCCCGAAATAAACGCGTTTTTTCAGGCAACTGAATCTACTTGTAACAGCAAGGCTCAGAAGAGCCCACACACTCAGCCCTTAACCCCAGTGTGCAGAAAGGGTCAAAACGTGTTTTTCAGCAGAAATAAACATGTTTCTGCAAGTTTGGTCAACCCCATGTAAGTTATGGGGCAGTAACATCACACTTTTCAAAACGTGTTTTTCAGCCCGAAATAAACGCGTTTTTTCAGACAACTGAATCTCCTTGTAACAGCAAGGCTCAGAAGAGCCCACACACTCAGCCCTTAACCCCAGTGTACAGAAAGTGTCAAAACGTGTTTTTCAGCAGAAATAAACATGTTTCTGCAAGTTTGGTCAACCCCATGTAAGTTATGGGGCAGTAACAGAACACTTTTCAAAACGTGTTTTTCAGCCCGAAATAAACGCGTTTTTTCAGACAACTGAATCTCCTTGTAACAGCAAGGCTCAGAAGAGCCCACACACTCAGCCCTTAACCCCAGTGTACAGAAAGTGTCAAAACGTGTTTTTCAGCAGAAATAAACATGTTTCTGCAAGTTTGGTCAACCCCATGTAAGTTATGGGGCAGTAACATCACACTTTTCAAAACGTGTTTTTCAGCCCGAAAGAAACGCGTTTTTTCAGACAACTGAATCTCCTTGTAACAGCAAGGCTCAGAAGAGCCCACACACTCAGCCCTTAACCCCAGTGTACAGAAAGTGTCAAAACGTGTTTTTCAGCAGAAATAAACATGTTTCTGCAAGTTTGGTCAACCCCATGTAAGTTTATGGGGCAGTAACATCACACTTTTCAAAACGTGTTTTTCAGCCCGAAATAAACGCGTTTTTTCAGGCAACTGAATCTACTTGTAACAGCAAGGCTCAGAAGAGCCCACACACTCAGCCCTTAACCCCA
Organism: Lepisosteus oculatus; assembly: GCF_040954835.1. NCBI lineage: Eukaryota > Metazoa > Chordata > Actinopteri > Semionotiformes > Lepisosteidae > Lepisosteus > Lepisosteus oculatus. The sequence goes on along the minus strand of NW_027168047.1, from coordinate 67,155 downwards.
GTGTACAGAAAGTGTCAAAACGTGTTTTTCAGCAGAAATAAACATGTTTCTGCAAGTTTGGTCAACCCCATGTAAGTTATGGGGCAGTAACATCACACTTTTCAAAACGTGTTTTTCAGCCCGAAATAAACGCGTTTTTTCAGGCAACTGAATCTACTTGTAACAGCAAGGCTCAGAAGAGCCCACACACTCAGCCCTTAACCCCAGTGTGCAGAAAGGGTCAAAACGTGTTTTTCAGCAGAAATAAACATGTTTCTGCAAGTTTGGTCAACCCCATGTAAGTTATGGGGCAGTAACATCACACTTTTCAAAACGTGTTTTTCAGCCCGAAATAAACGCGTTTTTTCAGACAACTGAATCTCCTTGTAACAGCAAGGCTCAGAAGAGCCCACACACTCAGCCCTTAACCCCAGTGTACAGAAAGTGTCAAAACGTGTTTTTCAGCAGAAATAAACATGTTTCTGCAAGTTTGGTCAACCCCATGTAAGTTATGGGGCAGTAACATCACACTTTTCAAAACGTGTTTTTCAGCCCGAAATAAACGCGTTTTTTCAGGCAACTGAATCTACTTGTAACAGCAAGGCTCAGAAGAGCCCACACACTCAGCCCTTAACCCCAGTGTGCAGAAAGGGTCAAAACGTGTTTTTCAGCAGAAATAAACATGTTTCTGCAAGTTTGGTCAACCCCATGTAAGTTATGGGGCAGTAACATCACACTTTTCAAAACGTGTTTTTCAGCCCGAAATAAACGCGTTTTTTCAGACAACTGAATCTCCTTGTAACAGCAAGGCTCAGAAGAGCCCACACACTCAGCCCTTAACCCCAGTGTACAGAAAGTGTCAAAACGTGTTTTTCAGCAGAAATAAACATGTTTCTGCAAGTTTGGTCAACCCCATGTAAGTTATGGGCAGTATTATCACACTTTTCAAAACGTGTTTTTCAGCCCGAAATAAACGCGTTTTTTCAGGCAACTGAATCTACTTGTAACAGCAAGGCTCAGAAGAGCCACACACTCAGCCCTTAACCCCAGTGTACAGAAAGTGTCAAAACGTGTTTTTCAGCAGAAATAAACATGTTTCTGCAAGTTTGGTCAACCCCATGTAAGTTATGGGGCAGTAACAGAACACTTTTTCAAAACGTGTTTTTCAGCCCGAAATAAACGCGTTTTTTCAGGCAACTGAATCTACTTGTAACAGCAAGGCTCAGAAGAGCCCACACACTCAGCCCTTAACCCCAGTGTACAGAAAGTGTCAAAACGTGTTTTTCAGCAGAAATAAACATGTTTCTGCAAGTTTGGTCAACCCCATGTAAGTTATGGGGCAGTATTATCACACTTTTCAAAACGTGTTTTTCAGCCCGAAATAAACGCGTTTTTTCAGGCAAACTGAATCTACTTGTAACAGCAAGGCTCAGAAGAGCCCACACACTCAGCCCTTAACCCAGTGTACAGAAAGTGTCAAAAACGTGTTTTTCAGCAGAAATAAACATGTTTCTGCAAGTTTGGTCAACCCCATGTAAGTTATGGGGCAGTAACATCACACTTTTCAAAACGTGTTTTTCAGCCCGAAATAAACGCGTTTTTTCAGGCAACTGAATCTACTTGTAACAGCAAGGCTCAGAAGAGCCCACACACTCAGCCCTTAACCCCAGTGTGCAGAAAGGGTCAAAACGTGTTTTTCAGCAGAAATAAACATGTTTCTGCAAGTTTGGTCAACCCCATGTAAGTTATGGGGCAGTAACATCACACTTTTCAAACCGTGTTTTTCAGCCCGAAATAAACGCGTTTTTTCAGACAACTGAATCTCCTTGTAACAGCAAGGCTCAGAAGAGCCCACACACTCAGCCCTTAACCCCAGTGTACAGAAAGTGTCAAAACGTGTTTTTCAGCAGAAATAAACATGTTTTCTGCAAGTTTGGTCAACCCCATGTAAGTTATGGGGCAGTATTATCACACTTTTCAAAACGTGTTTTTCAGCCCGAATAAACGAGTTTTTTCAGGCAACTGAATCTACTTGTAACAGCAAGGCTCAGAAGAGCCCACACACTCAGCCCTTAACCCCAGTGTACAGAAAGTGTCAAAACGTGTTTTTCAGCAGAAATAAACATGTTTCTGCAAGTTTGGTCAACCCCATGTAAGTTATGGGGCAGTAACATCACACTTTTCAAAACGTGTTTTTCAGCCCGAAATAAACGCGTTTTTTCAGGCAACTGAATCTACTTGTAACAGCAAGGCTCAGAAGAGCCCACACACTCAGCCCTTAACCCCAGTGTGCAGAAAGGGTCAAAACGTGTTTTTCAGCAGAAATAAACATGTTTCTGCAAGTTTGGTCAACCCCATGTAAGTTATGGGGCAGTAACATCACACTTTTCAAAACGTGTTTTTCAGCCCGAAATAAACGCGTTTTTTCAGACAACTGAATCTCCTTGTAACAGCAAGGCTCAGAAGAGCCCACACACTCAGCCCTTAACCCCAGTGTACAGAAAGTGTCAAAACGTGTTTTTCAGCAGAAATAAACATGTTTCTGCAAGTTTGGTCAACCCCATGTAAGTTATGGGGCAGTATTATCACACTTTTCAAAACGTGTTTTTCAGCCCGAAATAAACGCGTTTTTTCAGACAACTGAATCTCCTTGTAACAGCAAGGCTCAGAAGAGCCCACACACTCAGCCCTTAACCCCAGTGTACAGAAAGTGTCAAAACGTGTTTTTCAGCAGAAATAAACATGTTTCTGCAAGTTTGGTCAACCCCATGTAAGTTATGGGGCAGTAACATCACACTTTTCAAAACGTGTTTTTCAGCCCGAAATAAACCCGTTTTTTCAGACAACTGAATCTCCTTGTAACAGCAAGGCTCAGAAGAGCCCACACACTCAGCCCTTAACCCCAGTGTACAGAAAGTGTCAAAACGTGTTTTTCAGCAGAAATAAACATGTTTCTGCAAGTTTGGTCAACCCCATGTAAGTTATGGGGCAGTAACATCACACTTTTCAAAACGTGTTTTTCAGCCCGAAATAAACGCGTTTTTTCAGGCAACTGAATCTACTTGTAACAGCAAGGCTCAGAAGAGCCCACACACTCAGCCCTTAACCCCATTGTGCAGAAAGGGTCAAAACGTGTTTTTCAGCAGAAATAAACATGTTTCTGCAAGTTTGGTCAACCCCATGTAAGTTATGGGGCAGTAACATCACACTTTTCAAAACGTGTTTTTCAGCCCGAAATAAACGCGTTTTTTCAGACAACTGAATCTCCTTGTAACAGCAAGGCTCAGAAGAGCCCACACACTCAGCCCTTAACCCCAGTGTACAGAAAGTTTCAAAACGTGTTTTTCAGCAGAAATAAACATGTTTCTGCAAGTTTGGTCAACCCCATGTAAGTTATGGGGCAGTAACATCACACTTTTCAAAACGTGTTTTTCAGCCCGAAATAAACGCGTTTTTTCAGGCAACTGAATCTACTTGTAACAGCAAGGCTCAGAAGAGCCCACACACTCAGCCCTTAACCCCAGTGTGCAGAAAGGGTCAAAACGTGTTTTTCAGCAGAAATAAACATGTTTCTGCAAGTTTGGTCAACCCCATGTAAGTTATGGGGCAGTAACATCACACTTTTCAAAACGTGTTTTTCAGCCCGAAATAAACGCGTTTTTTCAGACAACTGAATCTCCTTGTAACAGCAAGGCTAAGAAGAGCCCACACACTCAGCCCTTAACCCCAGTGTACAGAAAGTGTCAAAACGTGTTTTTCAGCAGAAATAAACATGTTTCTGCAAGTTTGGTCAACCCCATGTAAGTTATGGGGCAGTAACAGAACACTTTTCAAAACGTGTTTTTCAGCCCGAAATAAACGCGTTTTTTCAGGCAACTGAATCTACTTGTAACAGCAAGGGTCAGAAGAGCCCACACACTCAGCCCTTAACCCCAGTGTGCAGAAAGGGTCAAAACGTGTTTTTCAGCAGAAATAAACATGTTTCTGCAAGTTTGGTCAACCCCATGTAAGTTATGGGGCAGTAACATCACACTTTTCAAAACGTGTTTTTCAGCCCGAAATAAACGCGTTTTTCAGACAACTGAATCTCCTTGTAACAGCAAGGCTCAGAAGAGCCCACACACTCAGCCCTTAACCCCAGTGTACAGAAAGTGTCAAAACGTGTTTTTCAGCAGAAATAAACATGTTTCTGCAAGTTTGGTCAACCCCATGTAAGTTATGGGGCAGTAACATCACACTTTTCAAAACGTGTTTTTCAGCCCCGAAATAAACGCGTTTTTTCAGACAACTGAATCTCCATGTAACAGCAAGGCTCAGAAGAGCCCACACACTCAGCCCTTAACCCCAGTGTACAGAAAGTGTCAAAACGTGTTTTTCAGCAGAAATAAACATGTTTCTGCAAGTTTGGTCAACCCCATGTAAGTTATGGGGCAGTAACATCACACTTTTCAAAACGTGTTTTTCAGCCCGAAATAAACGCGTTTTTTCAGACAACTGAATCTCCTTGTAACAGCAAGGCTCAGAAGAGCCCACACACTCAGCCCTTAACCCCAGTGTACAGAAAGTGTCAAAACGTGTTTTTCAGCAGAAATAAACATGTTTCTGCAAGTTTGGTCAACCCCATGTAAGTTATGGGGCAGTATTATCACACTTTTCAAAACGTGTTTTTCAGCCCGAAATAAACGCGTTTTTTCAGGCAACTGAATCCACTTGTAACAGCAAGGCTCAGAAGAGCCCACACACTCAGCCCTTAACCCCAGTGTACAGAAAGTGTCAAAACGTGTTTTTCAGCAGAAATAAACATGTTTCTGCAAGTTTGGTCAACCCCATGTAAGTTATGGGGCAGTAACATCACACTTTTCAAAACGTGTTTTTCAGCCCGAAATAAACGCGTTTTTTCAGGCAACTGAATCTACTTGTAACAGCAAGGCTCAGAAGAGCCCACACACTCAGCCCTTAACCCCAGTGTGCAGAAAGGGTCAAAACGTGTTTTTCAGCAGAATAAACATGTTTCTGCAAGTTTGGTCAACCCCATGTAAGTTATGGGGCAGTAACAGAACACTTTTCAAAACGTGTTTTTCAGCCCGAAATAAACGCGTTTTTTCAGACAACTGAATCTCCTTGTAACAGCAAGGCTCAGAAGAGCCCACACACTCAGCCCTTAACCCCAGTGTACAGAAAGTGTCAAAACGTGTTTTTCAGCAGAAATAAACATGTTTCTGCAAGTTTGGTCAACCCCATGTAAGTTATGGGGCAGTAACAGAACACTTTTCAAAACGTGTTTTTCAGCCCGAAATAAACGCGTTTTTTCAGACAACTGAATCTCCTTGTAACAGCAAGGCTCAGAAGAGCCCACACACTCAGCCCTTAACCCCAGTGTACAGAAAGTGTCAAAACGTGTTTTTCAGCAGAAATAAACATGTTTCTGCAAGTTTGGTCAACCCCATGTAAGTTATGGGGCAGTAACATCACACTTTTCAAAACGTGTTTTTCAGCCCGAAATAAACGCGTTTTTTCAGGCAACTGAATCTACTTGTAACAGCAAGGCTCAGAAGAGCCCACACACTCAGCCCTTAACCCCAGTGTACAGAAAGTGTCAAAACGTGTTTTTCAGCAGAAATAAACATGTTTCTGCAAGTTTGGTCAACCCCATGTAAGTTATGGGGCAGTATTATCACACTTTTCAAAACGTGTTTTTTCAGCCCGAAATAAACGCGTTTTTTCAGGCAACTGAATCTACTTGTAACAGCAAGGCTCAGAAGAGCCCACACACTCAGCCCTTAACCCCAGTGTGCAGAAAGGGTCAAAACGTGTTTTTCAGCAGAAATAAACATGTTTCTGCAAGTTTGGTCAACCCCATGTAAGTTATGGGGCAGTAACATCACACTTTTCAAAACGTGTTTTTCAGCCCGAAATAAACGCGTTTTTTCAGACAACTGAATCTCCTTGTAACAGCAAGGCTCAGAAGAGCCCACACACTCAGCCCTTAACCCCAGTGTACAGAAAGTGTCAAAACGTGTTTTTCAGCAGAAATAAACATGTTTCTGCAAGTTTGGACAACCCCATGTAAGTTATGGGGCAGTAACATCACACTTTTCAAAACGTGTTTTTCAGCCCGAAATAAACGCGTTTTTTCAGGCAACTGAATCTACTTGTAACAGCAAGGCTCAGAAGAGCCCACACACTCAGCCCCTTAACCCCAGTGTGCAGAAAGGGTCAAAACGTGTTTTTCAGCAGAAATAAACATGTTTCTGCAAGTTTGGTCAACCCCATGTAAGTTATGGGGCAGTAACATCACACTTTTCAAAACGTGTTTTTCAGCCCGAAATAAACGCGTTTTTTCAGACAACTGAATCTCCTTGTAACAGCAAGGCTCAGAAGAGCCCACACACTCAGCCCTTAACCCCAGTGTACAGAAAGTGTCAAAACGTGTTTTTCAGCAGAAATAAACATGTTTCTGCAAGTTTGGTCAACCCCATGTAAGTTATGGGGCAGTAACAGAACACTTTTCAAAACGTGTTTTTCAGCCGAAATAAACGCGTTTTTTCAGGCAACTGAATCTACTTGTAACAGCAAGGCTCAGAAGAGCCCACACACTCAGCCCTTAACCCCAGTGTGCAGAAAGGGTCAAAACGTGTTTTTCAGCAGAAATAAACATGTTTCTGCAAGTTTGGTCAACCCCATGTAAGTTATGGGGCAGTAACATCACACTTTTCAAAACGTGTTTTTCAGCCCGAAATAAACGCGTTTTTTCAGACAACTGAATCTCCTTGTAACAGCAAGGCTCAGAAGAGCCCACACACTCAGCCCTTAACCCCAGTGTACAGAAAGTGTCAAAACGTGTTTTTCAGTAGAAATAAACATGTTTCTGCAAGTTTGGTCAACCCCATGTAAGTTATGGGGCAGTAACAGAACACTTTTCAAAACGTGTTTTTCAGCCCGAAATAAACGCGTTTTTTCAGACAACTGAATCTCCTTGTAACAGCAAGGCTCAGAAGAGCCCACACATTCAGCCCTTAACCCCAGTGTACAGAAAGTGTCAAAACGTGTTTTTCAGCAGAAATAAACATGTTTCTGCAAGTTTGGTCAACCCCATGTAAGTTATGGGGCAGTAACATCACACTTTTCAAAACGTGTTTTTCAGCCCGAAAGAAACGCGTTTTTTCAGATAACTGAATCTCCTTGTAACAGCAAGGCTCAGAAGAGCCCACACACTCAGCCCTTAACCCCAGTGTACAGAAAGTGTCAAAACGTGTTTTTCAGCAGAAATAAACATGTTTCTGCAAGTTTGGTCAACCCCATGTAAGTTATGGGGCAGTAACATCACACTTTTCAAAACGTGTTTTTCAGCCCGAAATAAACGCGTTTTTTCAGGCAACTGAATCTACTTGTAACAGCAAGGCTCAGAAGAGCCCACACACTCAGCCCTTAACCCCAGTGTACAGAAAGTGTCAAAACGTGTTTTTCAGCAGAAATAAACATGTTTCTGCAAGTTTGGTCAACCCCATGTAAGTTATGGGGCAGTAACATCACACTTTTCAAAACGTGTTTTTCAGCCCGAAATAAACGCGTTTTTTCAGGCAACTGAATCTACTTGTAACAGCAAGGCTCAGAAGAGCCCACACACTCAGCCCTTAACCCCAGTGTGCAGAAAGGGTCAAAACGTGTTTTTCAGCAGAAATAAACATGTTTCTGCAAGTTTGGTCAACCCCATGTAAGTTATGGGGCAGTAACATCACACTTTTCAAAACGTGTTTTTCAGCCCGAAATAAACGCGTTTTTTCAGACAACTGAATCTCCTTGTAACAGCAAGGCTCAGAAGAGCCCACACACTCAGCCCTTAACCCCAGTGTACAGAAAGTGTCAAAACGTGTTTTTCAGCAGAAATAAACATGTTTCTGCAAGTTTGGTCAACCCCATGTAAGTTATGGGGCAGTATTATCACACTTTTCAAAACGTGTTTTTCAGCCCGAAATAAACGCGTTTTTTCAGGCAACTGAATCTACTTGTAACAGCAAGGCTCAGAAGAGCCCACACACTCAGCCCTTAACCCCAGTGTACAGAAAGTGTCAAAACGTGTTTTTCAGCAGAAATAAACATGTTTCTGCAAGTTTGGTCAACCCCATGTAAGTTATGGGGCAGTAACAGAACACTTTTCAAAACGTGTTTTTCAGCCCGAAATAAACGCGTTTTTTCAGACAACTGAATCTACTTGTAACAGCAAGGCTCAGAAGAGCCCACACACTCAGCCCTTAACCCCAGTGTACAGAAAGTGTCAAAACGTGTTTTTCAGCAGAAATAAACATGTTTCTGCAAGTTTGGTCAACCCCATGTAAGTTATGGGGCAGTAACATCACACTTTTCAAAACGTGTTTTTCAGCCCGAAAGAAACGCGTTTTTTCAGATAACTGAATCTCCTTGTAACAGCAAGGCTCAGAAGAGCCCACACACTCAGCCCTTAACCCCAGTGTACAGAAAGTGTCAAAACGTGTTTTTCAGCAGAAATAAACATGTTTCTGCAAGTTTGGTCAACCCCATGTAAGTTATGGGGCAGTAACATCACACTTTTCAAAACGTGTTTTTCAGCCCGAAATAAACGCGTTTTTTCAGGCAACTGAATCTACTTGTAACAGCAAGGCTCAGAAGAGCCCACACACTCAGCCCTTAACCCCAGTGTACAGAAAGTGTCAAAACGTGTTTTTCAGCAGAAATAAACATGTTTCTGCAAGTTTGGTCAACCCCATGTAAGTTATGGGGCAGTAACATCACACTTTTCAAAACGTGTTTTTCAGCCCGAAATAAACGCGTTTTTTCAGGCAACTGAATCTACTTGTAACAGCAAGGCTCAGAAGAGCCCACACACTCAGCCCTTAACCCCAGTGTACAGAAAGTGTCAAAACGTGTTTTTCAGCAGAAATAAACATGTTTCTGCAAGTTTGGTCAACGCCATGTAAGTTATGGGGCAGTAACATCACACTTTTCAAAACGTGTTTTTCAGCCCGAAATAAACGCGTTTTTTCAGACAACTGAATCTCCTTGTAACAGCAAGGCTCAGAAGACCCACACACTCAGCCCTTAACCCCATTGTGCAGAAAGGGTCAAAACGTGTTTTTCAGCAGAAATAAACATGTTTCTGCAAGTTTGGTCAACCCCATGTAAGTTATGGGGCAGTAACATCACACTTTTCAAAACGTGTTTTTCAGCCCGAAATAAACGCGTTTTTTCAGACAACTGAATCTCCATGTAACAGCAAGGCTCAGAAGAGCCCACACACTCAGCCCTTAACCCCAGTGTACAGAAAGTGTCAAAACGTGTTTTTCAGCAGAAATAAACATGTTTCTGCAAGTTTGGTCAACCCCATGTAAGTTATGGGGCAGTAACATCACACTTTTCAAAACGTGTTTTTCAGCCCGAAATAAACGCGTTTTTTCAGACAACTGAATCTCCTTGTAACAGCAAGGCTCAGAAGAGCCCACACACTCAGCCCTTAACCCCAGTGTACAGAAAGTGTCAAAACGTGTTTTTCAGCAGAAATAAACATGTTTCTGCAAGTTTGGTCAACCCCATGTAAGTTATGGGGCAGTATTATCACACTTTTCAAAACGTGTTTTTCAGCCCGAAATAAACGCGTTTTTTCAGGCAACTGAATCCACTTGTAACAGCAAGGCTCAGAAGAGCCCACACACTCAGCCCTTAACCCCAGTGTACAGAAAGTGTCAAAACGTGTTTTTCAGCAGAAATAAACATGTTTCTGCAAGTTTGGTCAACCCCGTGTAAGTTATGGGGCAGTATTATCACACTTTTCAAAACGTGTTTTTCAGCCCGAAATAAACGCGTTTTTTCAGGCAACTGAATCTACTTGTAACAGCAAGGCTCAGAAGAGCCCACACACTCAGCCCTTAACCCCAGTGTACAGAAAGTGTCAAAACGTGTTTTTCAGCAGAAATAAACATGTTTCTGCAAGTTTGGTCAACCCCATGTAAGTTATGGGGCAGTAACATCACACTTTTCAAAACGTGTTTTTCAGCCCGAAATAAACGCGTTTTTTCAGACAACTGAATCTCCATGTAACAGCAAGGCTCAGAAGAGCCCACACACTCAGCCCTTAACCCCAGTGTACAGAAAGTGTCAAAACGTGTTTTTCAGCAGAAATAAACATGTTTCTGCAAGTTTGGTCAACCCCATGTAAGTTATGGGGCAGTAACATCACACTTTTCAAAACGTGTTTTTCAGCCCGAAATAAACGCGTTTTTTCAGACAACTGAATCTCCTTGTAACAGCAAGGCTCAGAAGAGCCCACACACTCAGCCCTTAACCCCAGTGTACAGAAAGTGTCAAAACGTGTTTTTCAGCAGAAATAAACATGTTTCTGCAAGTTTGGTCAACCCCATGTAAGTTATGGGGCAGTAACAGAACACTTTTCAAAACGTGTTTTTCAGCCCGAAATAAACGCGTTTTTTCATACAACTGAATCTCCTTGTAACAGCAAGGCTCAGAAGAGCCCACACACTCAGCCCTTAACCCCAGTGTACAGAAAGTGTCAAAACGTGTTTTTCAGCAGAAATAAACATGTTTCTGCAAGTTTGGTCAACCCCATGTAAGTTATGGGGCAGTAACATCACACTTTTCAAAACGTGTTTTTCAGCCCGAAATAAACGCGTTTTTTCAGACAACTGAATCTCCTTGTAACAGCAAGGCTCAGAAGAGCCCACACACTCAGCCCTTAACCCCAGTGTACAGAAAGTGTCAAAACGTGTTTTTCAGCAGAAATAAACATGTTTCTGCAAGTTTGGTCAACCCCATGTAAGTTATGGGGCAGTAACATCACACTTTTCAAAACGTGTTTTTCAGCCCGAAATAAACGCGTTTTTTCAGGCAACTGAATCTACTTGTAACAGCAAGGCTCAGAAGAGCCCACACACTCAGCCCTTAACCCCAGTGTACAGAAAGTGTCAAAACGTGTTTTTCAGCAGAAATAAACATGTTTCTGCAAGTTTGGTCAACCCCATGTAAGTTATGGGGCAGTATTATCACACTTTTCAAAACGTGTTTTTCAGCCCGAAATAAACGCGTTTTTTCAGGCAACTGAATCTACTTGTAACAGCAAGGCTCAGAAGAGCCCACACACTCAGCCCTTAACCCCAGTGTGCAGAAAGGGTCAAAACGTGTTTTTCAGCAGAAATAAACATGTTTCTGCAAGTTTGGTCAACCCCATGTAAGTTATGGGGCAGTAACATCACACTTTTCAAAACGTGTTTTTCAGCCCGAAATAAACGCGTTTTTTCAGACAACTGAATCTCCTTGTAACAGCAAGGCTCAGAAGAGCCCACACACTCAGCCCTTAACCCCAGTGTACAGAAAGTGTCAAAACGTGTTTTTCAGCAGAAATAAACATGTTTCTGCAAGTTTGGACAACCCCATGTAAGTTATGGGGCAGTAACATCACACTTTTCAAAACGTGTTTTTCAGCCCGAAATAAACGCGTTTTTTCAGGCAACTGAATCTACTTGTAACAGCAAGGCTCAGAAGAGCCCACACACTCAGCCCTTAACCCCAGTGTGCAGAAAGGGTCAAAACGTGTTTTTCAGCAGAAATAAACATGTTTCTGCAAGTTTGGTCAACCCCATGTAAGTTATGGGGCAGTAACATCACACTTTTCAAAACGTGTTTTTCAGCCCGAAATAAACGCGTTTTTTCAGACAACTGAATCTCCTTGTAACAGCAAGGCTCAGAAGAGCCCACACACTCAGCCCTTAACCCCAGTGTACAGAAAGTGTCAAAACGTGTTTTTCAGCAGAAATAAACATGTTTCTGCAAGTTTGGTCAACCCCATGTAAGTTATGGGGCAGTAACAGAACACTTTTCAAAACGTGTTTTTCAGCCCGAAATAAACGCGTTTTTTCAGGCAACTGAATCTACTTGTAACAGCAAGGCTCAGAAGAGCCCACACACTCAGCCCTTAACCCCAGTGTGCAGAAAGGGTCAAAACGTGTTTTTCAGCAGAAATAAACATGTTTCTGCAAGTTTGGTCAACCCCATGTAAGTTATGGGGCAGTAACATCACACTTTTCAAAACGTGTTTTTCAGCCCGAAATAAACGCGTTTTTTCAGACAACTGAATCTCCTTGTAACAGCAAGGCTCAGAAGAGCCCACACACTCAGCCCTTAACCCCAGTGTACAGAAAGTGTCAAAACGTGTTTTTCAGTAGAAATAAACATGTTTCTGCAAGTTTGGTCAACCCCATGTAAGTTATGGGGCAGTAACATCACACTTTTCAAAACGTGTTTTTCAGCCCGAAATAAACGCGTTTTTTCAGACAACTGAATCTACTTGTAACAGCAAGGCTCAGAAGAGCCCACACACTCAGCCCTTAACCCCAGTGTGCAGAAAGGGTCAAAACGTGTTTTTCAGCAGAAATAAACATGTTTCTGCAAGTTTGGTCAACCCCATGTAAGTTATGGGGCAGTAACATCACACTTTTCAAAACGTGTTTTTCAGCCCGAAATAAACGCGTTTTTTCAGACAACTGAATCTCCTTGTAACAGCAAGGCTCAGAAGAGCCCACACACTCAGCCCTTAACCCCAGTGTACAGAAAGTGTCAAAACGTGTTTTTCAGCAGAAATAAACATGTTTCTGCAAGTTTGGTCAACCCCATGTAAGTTATGGGGCAGTAACATCACACTTTTCAAAACGTGTTTTTCAGCCCAAAATAAACACGTTTTTTCAGGCAACTGAATCTACTTGTAACAGCAAGGCTCAGAAGAGCCCACACACTCAGCCCTTAACCCCAGTGTACAGAAAGTGTCAAAACGTGTTTTTCAGCAGAAATAAACATGTTTCTGCAAGTTTGGTCAACCCCATGTAAGTTATGGGGCAGTAACATCACACTTTTCAAAACGTGTTTTTCAGCCCGAAATAAACGCGTTTTTTCAGACAACTGAATCTCCTTGTAACAGCAAGGCTCAGAAGAGCCCACACACTCAGCCCTTAACCCCAGTGTACAGAAAGTGTCAAAACGTGTTTTTCAGCAGAAATAAACATGTTTCTGCAAGTTTGGTCAACCCCATGTAAGTTATGGGGCAGTAACATCACACTTTTCAAAACGTGTTTTTCAGCCCGAAATAAACGCGTTTTTTCAGGCAACTGAATCTACTTGTAACAGCAAGGCTCAGAAGAGCCCACACACTCAGCCCTTAACCCCAGTGTGCAGAAAGGGTCAAAACGTGTTTTTCAGCAGAAATAAACATGTTTCTGCAAGTTTGGTCAACCCCATGTAAGTTATGGGGCAGTAACATCACACTTTTCAAAACGTGTTTTTCAGCCCGAAATAAACGCGTTTTTTCAGACAACTGAATCTCCTTGTAACAGCAAGGCTCAGAAGAGCCCACACACTCAGCCCTTAACCCCAGTGTACAGAAAGTGTCAAAACGTGTTTTTCAGCAGAAATAAACATGTTTCTGCAAGTTTGGTCAACCCCATGTAAGTTATGGGGCAGTAACAGAACACTTTTCAAAACGTGTTTTTCAGCCCGAAATAAACGCGTTTTTTCAGACAACTGAATCTCCTTGTAACAGCAAGGCTCAGAAGAGCCCACACATTCAGCCCTTAACCCCAGTGTACAGAAAGTGTCAAAACGTGTTTTTCAGCAGAAATAAACATGTTTCTGCAAGTTTGGTCAACCCCATGTAAGTTATGGGGCAGTAACATCACACTTTTCAAAACGTGTTTTTCAGCCCGAAAGAAACGCGTTTTTTCAGATAACTGAATCTCCTTGTAACAGCAAGGCTCAGAAGAGCCCACACACTCAGCCCTTAACCCCAGTGTACAGAAAGTGTCAAAACGTGTTTTTCAGCAGAAATAAACATGTTTCTGCAAGTTTGGTCAACCCCATGTAAGTTATGGGGCAGTAACATCACACTTTTCAAAACGTGTTTTTCAGCCCGAAATAAACGCGTTTTTTCAGGCAACTGAATCTACTTGTAACAGCAAGGCTCAGAAGAGCCCACACACTCAGCCCTTAACCCCAGTGTACAGAAAGTGTCAAAACGTGTTTTTCAGCAGAAATAAACATGTTTCTGCAAGTTTGGTCAACCCCATGTAAGTTATGGGGCAGTATTATCACACTTTTCAAAACGTGTTTTTCAGCCCGAATAAACGCGTTTTTTCAGGCAACTGAATCTACTTGTAACAGCAAGGCTCAGAAGAGCCCACACACTCAGCCCTTAACCCCAGTGTGCAGAAAGGGTCAAAACGTGTTTTTCAGCAGAAATAAACATGTTTCTGCAAGTTTGGTCAACCCCATGTAAGTTATGGGGCAGTAACATCACACTTTTCAAAACGTGTTTTTCAGCCCGAAATAAACGCGTTTTTTCAGACAACTGAATCTCCTTGTAACAGCAAGGCTCAGAAGAGCCCACACACTCAGCCCTTAACCCCAGTGTACAGAAAGTGTCAAAACGTGTTTTTCAGCAGAAATAAACATGTTTCTGCAAGTTTGGTCAACCCCATGTAAGTTATGGGGCAGTAACATCACACTTTTCAAAACGTGTTTTTCAGCCCGAAAGAAACGCGTTTTTTCAGATAACTGAATCTCCTTGTAACAGCAAGGCTCAGAAGAGCCCACACACTCAGCCCTTAACCCCAGTGTACAGAAAGTGTCAAAACGTGTTTTTCAGCAGAAATAAACATGTTTCTGCAAGTTTGGTCAACCCCATGTAAGTTATGGGGCAGTAACATCACACTTTTCAAAACGTGTTTTTCAGCCCGAAATAAACGCGTTTTTTCAGGCAACTGAATCTACTTGTAACAGCAAGGCTCAGAAGAGCCCACACACTCAGCCCTTAACCCCAGTGTACAGAAAGTGTCAAAACGTGTTTTTCAGCAGAAATAAACATGTTTCTGCAAGTTTGGTCAACCCCATGTAAGTTATGGGGCAGTAACATCACACTTTTCAAAACGTGTTTTTCAGCCCGAAATAAACGCGTTTTTTCAGGCAACTGAATCTACTTGTAACAGCAAGGCTCAGAAGAGCCCACACACTCAGCCCTTAACCCCAGTGTGCAGAAAGGGTCAAAACGTGTTTTTCAGCAGAAATAAACATGTTTCTGCAAGTTTGGTCAACCCCATGTAAGTTATGGGGCAGTAACATCACACTTTTCAAAACGTGTTTTTCAGCCCGAAATAAACGCGTTTTTTCAGACAACTGAATCTCCTTGTAACAGCAAGGCTCAGAAGAGCCCACACACTCAGCCCTTAACCCCAGTGTACAGAAAGTGTCAAAACGTGTTTTTCAGCAGAAATAAACATGTTTCTGCAAGTTTGGTCAACCCCATGTAAGTTATGGGGCAGTAACATCACACTTTTCAAAACGTGTTTTTCAGCCCGAAATAAACGCGTTTTTTCAGGCAACTGAATCTACTTGTAACAGCAAGGCTCAGAAGAGCCCACACACTCAGCCCTTAACCCCAGTGTGCAGAAAGGGTCAAAACGTGTTTTTCAGCAGAAATAAACATGTTTCTGCAAGTTTGGTCAACCCCATGTAAGTTATGGGGCAGTAACATCACACTTTTCAAAACGTGTTTTTCAGCCCGAAATAAACGCGTTTTTTCAGACAACTGAATCTCCTTGTAACAGCAAGGCTCAGAAGAGCCCACACACTCAGCCCTTAACCCCAGTGTACAGAAAGTGTCAAAACGTGTTTTTCAGCAGAAATAAACATGTTTCTGCAAGTTTGGTCAACCCCATGTAAGTTATGGGGCAGTATTATCACACTTTTCAAAACGTGTTTTTCAGCCCGAAATAAACGCGTTTTTTCAGGCAACTGAATCTACTTGTAACAGCAAGGCTCAGAAGAGCCCACACACTCAGCCCTTAACCCCAGTGTACAGAAAGTGTCAAAACGTGTTTTTCAGCAGAAATAAACATGTTTCTGCAAGTTTGGTCAACCCCATGTAAGTTATGGGGCAGTAACAGAACACTTTTCAAAACGTGTTTTTCAGCCCGAAATAAACGCGTTTTTTCAGGCAACTGAATCTACTTGTAACAGCAAGGCTCAGAAGAGCCCACACACTCAGCCCTTAACCCCAGTGTACAGAAAGTGTCAAAACGTGTTTTTCAGCAGAAATAAACATGTTTCTGCAAGTTTGGTCAACCCCATGTAAGTTATGGGGCAGTATTATCACACTTTTCAAAACGTGTTTTTAAGCCCGAAATAAACGCGTTTTTTCAGACAACTGAATCTCCTTGTAACAGCAAGGCTCAGAAGAGCCCACACACTCAGCCCTTAACCCCAGTGTACAGAAAGTGTCAAAACGTGTTTTTCAGCAGAAATAAACATGTTTCTGCAAGTTTGGTCAACCCCATGTAAGTTATGGGGCAGTAACATCACACTTTTCAAAACGTGTTTTTCAGCCCGAAATAAACGCGTTTTTTCAGACAACTGAATCTCCTTGTAACAGCAAGGCTCAGAAGAGCCCACACACTCAGCCCTTAACCCCAGTGTACAGAAAGTGTCAAAACGTGTTTTCAGCAGAAATAAACATGTTTCTGCAAGTTTGGTCAACCCCATGTAAGTTATGGGGCAGTAACAGAACACTTTTCAAAACGTGTTTTTCAGCCCGAAATAAACGCGTTTTTTCAGGCAACTGAATCTACTTGTAACAGCAAGGCTCAGAAGAGCCCACACACTCAGCCCTTAACCCCAGTGTGCAGAAAGGGTCAAAACGTGTTTTTCAGCAGAAATAAACATGTTTCTGCAAGTTTGGTCAACCCCATGTAAGTTATGGGGCAGTAACATCACACTTTTCAAAACGAGTTTTTCAGCCCGAAATAAACGCGTTTTTTCAGACAACTGAATCTCCTTGTAACAGCAAGGCTCAGAAGAGCCCACACACTCAGCCCTTAACCCCAGTGTACAGAAAGTGTCAAAACGTGTTTTTCAGCAGAAATAAACATGTTTCTGCAAGTTTGGTCAACCCCATGTAAGTTATGGGGCAGTAACATCACACTTTTCAAAACGTGTTTTTCAGCCCGAAATAAACGCGTTTTTTCAGGCAACTGAATCTACTTGTAACAGCAAGGCTCAGAAGAGCCCACACACTCAGCCCTTAACCCCAGTGTGCAGAAAGGGTCAAAACGTGTTTTTCAGCAGAAATAAACATGTTTCTGCAAGTTTGGTCAACCCCATGTAAGTTATGGGGCAGTAACATCACACTTTTCAAAACGTGTTTTTCAGCCCGAAATAAACGCGTTTTTTCAGGCAACTGAATCTACTTGTAACAGCAAGGCTCAGAAGAGCCCACACACTCAGCCCTTAACCCCAGTGTACAGAAAGTGTCAAAACGTGTTTTTCAGCAGAAATAAACATGTTTCTGCAAGTTTGGTCAACCCCATGTAAGTTATGGGGCAGTAACATCACACTTTTCAAAACGTGTTTTTCAGCCCGAAATAAACGCGTTTTTTCAGGCAACTGAATCTACTTGTAACAGCAAGGCTCAGAAGAGCCCACACACTCAGCCCTTAACCCCAGTGTGCAGAAAGGGTCAAAACGTGTTTTTCAGCAGAAATAAACATGTTTCTGCAAGTTTGGTCAACCCCATGTAAGTTATGGGGCAGTAACATCACACTTTTCAAAACGTGTTTTTCAGCCCGAAATAAACGCGTTTTTTCAGACAACTGAATCTCCTTGTAACAGCAAGGCTCAGAAGAGCCCACACACTCAGCCCTTAACCCCAGTGTACAGAAAGTGTCAAAACGTGTTTTTCAGCAGAAATAAACATGTTTCTGCAAGTTTGGTCAACCCCATGTAAGTTATGGGGCAGTATTATCACACTTTTCAAAACGTGTTTTTCAGCCCGAAATAAACGCGTTTTTTCAGGCAACTGAATCTACTTGTAACAGCAAGGCTCAGAAGAGCCCACACACTCAGCCCTTAACCCCAGTGTACAGAAAGTGTCAAAACGTGTTTTTCAGCAGAAATAAACATGTTTCTGCAAGTTTGGTCAACCCCATGTAAGTTATGGGGCAGTAACAGAACACTTTTCAAAACGTGTTTTTCAGCCCGAAATAAACGCGTTTTTTCAGACAACTGAATCTACTTGTAACAGCAAGGCTCAAAAGAGCCCACACACTCAGCCCTTAACCCCAGTGTACAGAAAGTGTCAAAACGTGTTTTTCAGCAGAAATAAACATGTTTCTGCAAGTTTGGTCAACCCCATGTAAGTTATGGGGCAGTAACATCACACTTTTCAAAACGTGTTTTTCAGCCCGAAAGAAACGCGTTTTTTCAGATAACTGAATCTCCTTGTAACAGCAAGGCTCAGAAGAGCCCACACACTCAGCCCTTAACCCCAGTGTACAGAAAGTGTCAAAACGTGTTTTTCAGCAGAAATAAACATGTTTCTGCAAGTTTGGTCAACCCCATGTAAGTTATGGGGCAGTAACATCACACTTTTCAAAACGTGTTTTTCAGCCCGAAATAAACGCGTTTTTTCAGGCAACTGAATCTACTTGTAACAGCAAGGCTCAGAAGAGCCCACACACTCAGCCCTTAACCCCAGTGTACAGAAAGTGTCAAAACGTGTTTTTCAGCAGAAATAAACATGTTTCTGCAAGTTTGGTCAACCCCATGTAAGTTATGGGGCAGTAACATCACACTTTTCAAAACGTGTTTTTCAGCCCGAAATAAACGCGTTTTTTCAGGCAACTGAATCTACTTGTAACAGCAAGGCTCAGAAGAGCCCACACACTCAGCCCTTAACCCCAGTGTGCAGAAAGGGTCAAAACGTGTTTTTCAGCAGAAATAAACATGTTTCTGCAAGTTTGGTCAACCCCATGTAAGTTATGGGGCAGTAACATCACACTTTTCAAAACGTGTTTTTCAGCCCGAAATAAACGCGTTTTTTCAGACAACTGAATCTCCTTGTAACAGCAAGGCTCAGAAGAGCCCACACACTCAGCCCTTAACCCCAGTGTACAGAAAGTGTCAAAACGTGTTTTTCAGCAGAAATAAACATGTTTCTGCAAGTTTGGTCAACCCCATGTAAGTTATGGGGCAGTGACATCACACTTTTCAAAACGTGTTTTTCAGCCCGAAATAAACGCGTTTTTTCAGGCAACTGAATCTACTTGTAACAGCAAGGCTCAGAAGAGCCCACACACTCAGCCCTTAACCCCAGTGTGCAGAAAGGGTCAAAACGTGTTTTTCAGCAGAAATAAACATGTTTCTGCAAGTTTGGTCAACCCCATGTAAGTTATGGGGCAGTAACATCACACTTTTCAAAACGTGTTTTTCAGCCCGAAATAAACGCGTTTTTTCAGACAACTGAATCTCCTTGTAACAGCAAGGCTCAGAAGAGCCCACACACTCAGCCCTTAACCCCAGTGTACAGAAAGTGTCAAAACGTGTTTTTCAGCAGAAATAAACATGTTTCTGCAAGTTTGGTCAACCCCATGTAAGTTATGGGGCAGTATTATCACACTTTTCAAAACGTGTTTTTCAGCCCGAAATAAACGCGTTTTTTCAGGCAACTGAATCTACTTGTAACAGCAAGGCTCAGAAGAGCCCACACACTCAGCCCTTAACCCCAGTGTACAGAAAGTGTCAAAACGTGTTTTTCAGCAGAAATAAACATGTTTCTGCAAGTTTGGTCAACCCCATGTAAGTTATGGGGCAGTAACAGAACACTTTTCAAAACGTGTTTTTCAGCCCGAAATAAACGCGTTTTTTCAGGCAACTGAATCTACTTGTAACAGCAAGGCTCAGAAGAGCCCACACACTCAGCCCTTAACCCCAGTGTACAGAAAGTGTCAAAACGTGTTTTTCAGCAGAAATAAACATGTTTCTGCAAGTTTGGTCAACCCCATGTAAGTTATGGGGCAGTATTATCACACTTTTCAAAACGTGTTTTTCAGCCCGAAATAAACGCGTTTTTTCAGGCAACTGAATCTACTTGTAACAGCAAGGCTCAGAAGAGCCCACACACTCAGCCCTTAACCCCAGTGTACAGAAAGTGTCAAAACGTGTTTTTCAGCAGAAATAAACATGTTTCTGCAAGTTTGGTCAACCCCATGTAAGTTATGGGGCAGTAACATCACACTTTTCAAAACGTGTTTTTCAGCCCGAAATAAACGCGTTTTTTCAGGCAACTGAATCTACTTGTAACAGCAAGGCTCAGAAGAGCCCACACACTCAGCCCTTAACCCCAGTGTGCAGAAAGGGTCAAAACGTGTTTTTCAGCAGAAATAAACATGTTTCTGCAAGTTTGGTCAACCCCATGTAAGTTATGGGGCAGTAACATCACACTTTTCAAAACGTGTTTTTCAGCCCGAAATAAACGCGTTTTTTCAGACAACTGAATCTCCTTGTAACAGCAAGGCTCAGAAGAGCCCACACACTCAGCCCTTAACCCCAGTGTACAGAAAGTGTCAAAACGTGTTTTTCAGCAGAAATAAACATGTTTCTGCAAGTTTGGACAACCCCATGTAAGTTATGGGGCAGTAACATCACACTTTTCAAAACGTGTTTTTCAGCCCGAAATAAACGCGTTTTTTCAGGCAACTGAATCTACTTGTAACAGCAAGGCTCAGAAGAGCCCACACACTCAGCCCTTAACCCCAGTGTGCAGAAAGGGTCAAAACGTGTTTTTCAGCAGAAATAAACATGTTTCTGCAAGTTTGGTCAACCCCATGTAAGTTATGGGGCAGTAACATCACACTTTTCAAAACGTGTTTTTCAGCCCGAAATAAACGCGTTTTTTCAGACAACTGAATCTCCTTGTAACAGCAAGGCTCAGAAGAGCCCACACACTCAGCCCTTAACCCCAGTGTACAGAAAGTGTCAAAACGTGTTTTTCAGCAGAAATAAACATGTTTCTGCAAGTTTGGTCAACCCCATGTAAGTTATGGGGCAGTATTATCACACTTTTCAAAACGTGTTTTTCAGCCCGAAATAAACGCGTTTTTTCAGGCAACTGAATCTACTTGTAACAGCAAGGCTCAGAAGAGCCCACACACTCAGCCCTTAACCCCAGTGTACAGAAAGTGTCAAAACGTGTTTTTCAGCAGAAATAAACATGTTTCTGCAAGTTTGGTCAACCCCATGTAAGTTATGGGGCAGTAACAGAACACTTTTCAAAACGTGTTTTTCAGCCCGAAATAAACGCGTTTTTTCAGACAACTGAATCTCCTTGTAACAGCAAGGCTCAGAAGAGCCCACACACTCAGCCCTTAACCCCAGTGTACAGAAAGTGTCAAAACGTGTTTTTCAGCAGAAATAAACATGTTTCTGCAAGTTTGGTCAACCCAATGTAAGTTATGGGGCAGTAACATCACACTTTTCAAAACGTGTTTTTCAGCCCGAAATAAACGCGTTTTTTCAGACAACTGAATCTCCTTGTAACAGCAAGGCTCAGAAGAGCCCACACACTCAGCCCTTAACCCCAGTGTACAGAAAGTGTCAAAACGTGTTTTTCAGCAGAAATAAACATGTTTCTGCAAGTTTGGTCAACCCCATGTAAGTTATGGGGCAGTAACATCACACTTTTCAAAACGTGTTTTTCAGCCCGAAATAAACGCGTTTTTTCAGGCAACTGAATCTACTTGTAACAGCAAGGCTCAGAAGAGCCCACACACTCAGCCCTTAACCCCAGTGTGCAGAAAGGGTCAAAACGTGTTTTTCAGCAGAAATAAACATGTTTCTGCAAGTTTGGTCAACCCCATGTAAGTTATGGGGCAGTAACATCACACTTTTCAAAACGTGTTTTTCAGCCCGAAATAAACGCGTTTTTTCAGACAACTGAATCTCCTTGTAACAGCAAGGCTCAGAAGAGCCCACACACTCAGCCCTTAACCCCAGTGTACAGAAAGTGTCAAAACGTGTTTTTCAGCAGAAATAAACATGTTTCTGCAAGTTTGGTCAACCCAATGTAAGTTATGGGGCAGTAACAGAACACTTTTCAAAACGTGTTTTTAAGCCCGAAATAAACGCGTTTTTTCAGACAACTGAATCTCCTTGTAACAGCAAGGCTCAGAAGAGCCCACACACTCAGCCCTTAACCCCAGTGTACAGAAAGTGTCAAAACGTGTTTTTCAGCAGAAATAAACATGTTTCTGCAAGTTTGGTCAACCCCATGTAAGTTATGGGGCAGTAACATCACACTTTTCAAAACGTGTTTTTCAGCCCGAAATAAACGCGTTTTTTCAGACAACTGAATCTCCTTGTAACAGCAAGGCTCAGAAGAGCCCACACACTCAGCCCTTAACCCCAGTGTACAGAAAGTGTCAAAACGTGTTTTTCAGCAGAAATAAACATGTTTCTGCAAGTTTGGTCAACCCCATGTAAGTTATGGGGCAGTAACAGAACACTTTTCAAAACGTGTTTTTCAGCCCGAAATAAACGCGTTTTTTCAGGCAACTGAATCTACTTGTAACAGCAAGGCTCAGAAGAGCCCACACACTCAGCCCTTAACCCCAGTGTGCAGAAAGGGTCAAAACGTGTTTTTCAGCAGAAATAAACATGTTTCTGCAAGTTTGGTCAACCCCATGTAAGTTATGGGGCAGTAACATCACACTTTTCAAAACGAGTTTTTCAGCCCGAAATAAACGCGTTTTTTCAGACAACTGAATCTCCTTGTAACAGCAAGGCTCAGAAGAGCCCACACACTCAGCCCTTAACCCCAGTGTACAGAAAGTGTCAAAACGTGTTTTTCAGCAGAAATAAACATGTTTCTGCAAGTTTGGTCAACCCCATGTAAGTTATGGGGCAGTAACATCACACTTTTCAAAACGTGTTTTTCAGCCCGAAATAAACGCGTTTTTTCAGGCAACTGAATCTACTTGTAACAGCAAGGCTCAGAAGAGCCCACACACTCAGCCCTTAACCCCAGTGTGCAGAAAGGGTCAAAACGTGTTTTTCAGCAGAAATAAACATGTTTCTGCAAGTTTGGTCAACCCCATGTAAGTTATGGGGCAGTAACATCACACTTTTCAAAACGTGTTTTTCAGCCCGAAATAAACGCGTTTTTTCAGACAACTGAATCTCCTTGTAACAGCAAGGCTCAGAAGAGCCCACACACTCAGCCCTTAACCCCAGTGTACAGAAAGTGTCAAAACGTGTTTTTCAGCAGAAATAAACATGTTTCTGCAAGTTTGGTCAACCCCATGTAAGTTATGGGGCAGTAACATCACACTTTTCAAAACGTGTTTTTCAGCCCGAAATAAACGCGTTTTTTCAGGCAACTGAATCTACTTGTAACAGCAAGGCTCAGAAGAGCCCACACACTCAGCCCTTAACCCCAGTGTGCAGAAAGGGTCAAAACGTGTTTTTCAGCAGAAATAAACATGTTTCTGCAAGTTTGGTCAACCCCATGTAAGTTATGGGGCAGTAACATCACACTTTTCAAAACGTGTTTTTCAGCCCGAAATAAACGCGTTTTTTCAGACAACTGAATCTCCTTGTAACAGCAAGGCTCAGAAGAGCCCACACACTCAGCCCTTAACCCCAGTGTACAGAAAGTGTCAAAACGTGTTTTTCAGCAGAAATAAACATGTTTCTGCAAGTTTGGTCAACCCCATGTAAGTTATGGGGCAGTAACAGAACACTTTTCAAAACGTGTTTTTCAGCCCGAAATAAACGCGTTTTTTCAGACAACTGAATCTCCTTGTAACAGCAAGGCTCAGAAGAGCCCACACATTCAGCCCTTAACCCCAGTGTACAGAAAGTGTCAAAACGTGTTTTTCAGCAGAAATAAACATGTTTCTGCAAGTTTGGTCAACCCCATGTAAGTTATGGGGCAGTAACATCACACTTTTCAAAACGTGTTTTTCAGCCCGAAAGAAACGCGTTTTTTCAGATAACTGAATCTCCTTGTAACAGCAAGGCTCAGAAGAGCCCACACACTCAGCCCTTAACCCCAGTGTACAGAAAGTGTCAAAACGTGTTTTTCAGCAGAAATAAACATGTTTCTGCAAGTTTGGTCAACCCCATGTAAGTTATGGGGCAGTAACATCACACTTTTCAAAACGTGTTTTTCAGCCCGAAATAAACGCGTTTTTTCAGGCAACTGAATCTACTTGTAACAGCAAGGCTCAGAAGAGCCCACACACTCAGCCCTTAACCCCAGTGTACAGAAAGTGTCAAAACGTGTTTTTCAGCAGAAATAAACATGTTTCTGCAAGTTTGGTCAACCCCATGTAAGTTATGGGGCAGCAACATCACACTTTTCAAAACGTGTTTTTCAGCCCGAAATAAACGCGTTTTTTCAGGCAACTGAATCTACTTGTAACAGCAAGGCTCAGAAGAGCCCACACACTCAGCCCTTAACCCCAGTGTGCAGAAAGGGTCAAAACGTGTTTTTCAGCAGAAATAAACATGTTTCTGCAAGTTTGGTCAACCCCATGTAAGTTATGGGGCAGTAACATCACACTTTTCAAAACGTGTTTTTCAGCCCGAAATAAACGCGTTTTTTCAGACAACTGAATCTCCTTGTAACAGCAAGGCTCAGAAGAGCCCACACACTCAGCCCTTAACCCCAGTGTACAGAAAGTGTCAAAACGTGTTTTTCAGCAGAAATAAACATGTTTCTGCAAGTTTGGTCAACCCCATGTAAGTTATGGGGCAGTAACATCACACTTTTCAAAACGTGTTTTTCAGCCCGAAATAAACGCGTTTTTTCAGGCAACTGAATCTACTTGTAACAGCAAGGCTCAGAAGAGCCCACACACTCAGCCCTTAACCCCAGTGTGCAGAAAGGGTCAAAACGTGTTTTTCAGCAGAAATAAACATGTTTCTGCAAGTTTGGTCAACCCCATGTAAGTTATGGGGCAGTAACATCACACTTTTCAAAACGTGTTTTTCAGCCCGAAATAAACGCGTTTTTTCAGACAACTGAATCTCCTTGTAACAGCAAGGCTCAGAAGAGCCCACACACTCAGCCCTTAACCCCAGTGTACAGAAAGTGTCAAAACGTGTTTTTCAGCAGAAATAAACATGTTTCTGCAAGTTTGGTCAACCCCATGTAAGTTATGGGGCAGTATTATCACACTTTTCAAAACGTGTTTTTCAGCCCGAAATAAACGCGTTTTTTCAGGCAACTGAATCTACTTGTAACAGCAAGGCTCAGAAGAGCCCACACACTCAGCCCTTAACCCCAGTGTACAGAAAGTGTCAAAACGTGTTTTTCAGCAGAAATAAACATGTTTCTGCAAGTTTGGTCAACCCCATGTAAGTTATGGGGCAGTAACAGAACACTTTTCAAAACGTGTTTTTCAGCCCGAAATAAACGCGTTTTTTCAGGCAACTGAATCTACTTGTAACAGCAAGGCTCAGAAGAGCCCACACACTCAGCCCTTAACCCCAGTGTACAGAAAGTGTCAAAACGTGTTTTTCAGCAGAAATAAACATGTTTCTGCAAGTTTGGTCAACCCCATGTAAGTTATGGGGCAGTATTATCACACTTTTCAAAACGTGTTTTTCAGCCCGAAATAAACGCGTTTTTTCAGGCAACTGAATCTACTTGTAACAGCAAGGCTCAGAAGAGCCCACACACTCAGCCCTTAACCCCAGTGTACAGAAAGTGTCAAAACGTGTTTTTCAGCAGAAATAAACATGTTTCTGCAAGTTTGGTCAACCCCATGTAAGTTATGGGGCAGTAACATCACACTTTTCAAAACGTGTTTTTCAGCCCGAAATAAACGCGTTTTTTCAGGCAACTGAATCTACTTGTAACAGCAAGGCTCAGAAGAGCCCACACACTCAGCCCTTAACCCCAGTGTGCAGAAAGGGTCAAAACGTGTTTTTCAGCAGAAATAAACATGTTTCTGCAAGTTTGGTCAACCCCATGTAAGTTATGGGGCAGTAACATCACACTTTTCAAAACGTGTTTTTCAGCCCGAAATAAACGCGTTTTTTCAGACAACTGAATCTCCTTGTAACAGCAAGGCTCAGAAGAGCCCACACACTCAGCCCTTAACCCCAGTGTACAGAAAGTGTCAAAACGTGTTTTTCAGCAGAAATAAACATGTTTCTGCAAGTTTGGACAACCCCATGTAAGTTATGGGGCAGTAACATCACACTTTTCAAAACGTGTTTTTCAGCCCGAAATAAACGCGTTTTTTCAGGCAACTGAATCTACTTGTAACAGCAAGGCTCAGAAGAGCCCACACACTCAGCCCTTAACCCCAGTGTGCAGAAAGGGTCAAAACGTGTTTTTCAGCAGAAATAAACATGTTTCTGCAAGTTTGGTCAACCCCATGTAAGTTATGGGGCAGTAACATCACACTTTTCAAAACGTGTTTTTCAGCCCGAAATAAACGCGTTTTTTCAGACAACTGAATCTCCTTGTAACAGCAAGGCTCAGAAGAGCCCACACACTCAGCCCTTAACCCCAGTGTACAGAAAGTGTCAAAACGTGTTTTTCAGCAGAAATAAACATGTTTCTGCAAGTTTGGTCAACCCCATGTAAGTTATGGGGCAGTAACAGAACACTTTTCAAAACGTGTTTTTAAGCCCGAAATAAACGCGTTTTTTCAGACAACTGAATCTCCTTGTAACAGCAAGGCTCAGAAGAGCCCACACACTCAGCCCTTAACCCCAGTGTACAGAAAGTGTCAAAACGTGTTTTTCAGCAGAAATAAACATGTTTCTGCAAGTTTGGTCAACCCCATGTAAGTTATGGGGCAGTAACATCACACTTTTCAAAAC
Organism: Lepisosteus oculatus; assembly: GCF_040954835.1. NCBI lineage: Eukaryota > Metazoa > Chordata > Actinopteri > Semionotiformes > Lepisosteidae > Lepisosteus > Lepisosteus oculatus. The sequence continues at coordinate 40,476 of NW_027168047.1, read as the reverse complement.
GTGTTTTTCAGCCCGAAATAAACGCGTTTTTTCAGACAACTGAATCTCCTTGTAACAGCAAGGCTCAGAAGAGCCCACACACTCAGCCCTTAACCCCAGTGTACAGAAAGTGTCAAAACGTGTTTTTCAGCAGAAATAAACATGTTTCTGCAAGTTTGGTCAACCCCATGTAAGTTATGGGGCAGTAACAGAACACTTTTCAAAACGTGTTTTTCAGCCCGAAATAAACGCGTTTTTTCAGGCAACTGAATCTACTTGTAACAGCAAGGCTCAGAAGAGCCCACACACTCAGCCCTTAACCCCAGTGTGCAGAAAGGGTCAAAACGTGTTTTTCAGCAGAAATAAACATGTTTCTGCAAGTTTGGTCAACCCCATGTAAGTTATGGGGCAGTAACATCACACTTTTCAAAACGAGTTTTTCAGCCCGAAATAAACGCGTTTTTTCAGACAACTGAATCTCCTTGTAACAGCAAGGCTCAGAAGAGCCCACACACTCAGCCCTTAACCCCAGTGTACAGAAAGTGTCAAAACGTGTTTTTCAGCAGAAATAAACATGTTTCTGCAAGTTTGGTCAACCCCATGTAAGTTATGGGGCAGTAACATCACACTTTTCAAAACGTGTTTTTCAGCCCGAAATAAACGCGTTTTTTCAGACAACTGAATCTCCTTGTAACAGCAAGGCTCAGAAGAGCCCACACACTCAGCCCTTAACCCCAGTGTACAGAAAGTGTCAAAACGTGTTTTTCAGCAGAAATAAACATGTTTCTGCAAGTTTGGTCAACCCCATGTAAGTTATGGGGCAGTAACATCACACTTTTCAAAACGTGTTTTTCAGCCCAAAATAAACGCGTTTTTTCAGACAACTGAATCTCCTTGTAACAGCAAGGCTCAGAAGAGCCCACACACTCAGCCCTTAACCCCAGTGTGCAGAAAGGGTCAAAACGTGTTTTTCAGCAGAAATAAACATGTTTCTGCAAGTTTGGTCAACCCCATGTAAGTTATGGGGCAGTAACATCACACTTTTCAAAACGTGTTTTTCAGCCCGAAATAAACGCGTTTTTTCAGACAACTGAATCTCCTTGTAACAGCAAGGCTCAGAAGAGCCCACACACTCAGCCCTTAACCCCAGTGTACAGAAAGTGTCAAAACGTGTTTTTCAGCAGAAATAAACATGTTTCTGCAAGTTTGGTCAACCCCATGTAAGTTATGGGGCAGTAACATCACACTTTTCAAAACGTGTTTTTCAGCCCGAAATAAACGCGTTTTTTCAGACAACTGAATCTCCTTGTAACAGCAAGGCTCAGAAGAGCCCACACACTCAGCCCTTAACCCCAGTGTACAGAAAGTGTCAAAACGTGTTTTTCAGCAGAAATAAACATGTTTCTGCAAGTTTGGTCAACCCCATGTAAGTTATGGGGCAGTAACATCACACTTTTCAAAACGTGTTTTTCAGCCCGAAATAAACGCGTTTTTTCAGGCAACTGAATCTACTTGTAACAGCAAGGCTCAGAAGAGCCCACACACTCAGCCCTTAACCCCAGTGTGCAGAAAGGGTCAAAACGTGTTTTTCAGCAGAAATAAACATGTTTCTGCAAGTTTGGTCAACCCCATGTAAGTTATGGGGCAGTAACATCACACTTTTCAAAACGTGTTTTTCAGCCCGAAATAAACGCGTTTTTTCAGACAACTGAATCTCCTTGTAACAGCAAGGCTCAGAAGAGCCCACACACTCAGCCCTTAACCCCAGTGTACAGAAAGTGTCAAAACGTGTTTTTCAGCAGAAATAAACATGTTTCTGCAAGTTTGGTCAACCCCATGTAAGTTATGGGGCAGTAACATCACACTTTTCAAAACGTGTTTTTCAGCCCGAAATAAACGCGTTTTTTCAGGCAACTGAATCTACTTGTAACAGCAAGGCTCAGAAGAGCCCACACACTCAGCCCTTAACCCCAGTGTACAGAAAGTGTCAAAACGTGTTTTTCAGCAGAAATAAACATGTTTCTGCAAGTTTGGTCAACCCCATGTAAGTTATGGGGCAGTAACAGAACACTTTTCAAAACGTGTTTTTCAGCCCGAAATAAACGCGTTTTTTCAGACAACTGAATCTCCTTGTAACAGCAAGGCTCAGAAGAGCCCACACACTCAGTCCTTAACCCCAGTGTACAGAAAGTGTCAAAACGTGTTTTTCAGCAGAAATAAACATGTTTCTGCAAGTTTGGTCAACCCCATGTAAGTTATGGGGCAGTAACAGAACACTTTTCAAAACGTGTTTTTCAGCCCGAAATAAACGCGTTTTTTCAGACAACTGAATCTCCTTGTAACAGCAAGGCTCAGAAGAGCCCACACACTCAGTCCTTAACCCCAGTGTACAGAAAGTGTCAAAACGTGTTTTTCAGCAGAAATAAACATGTTTCTGCAAGTTTGGTCAACCCCATGTAAGTTATGGGGCAGTAACAGAACACTTTTCAAAACGTGTTTTTCAGCCCGAAATAAACGCGTTTTTTCAGGCAACTGAATCTACTTGTAACAGCAAGGCTCAGAAGAGCCCACACACTCAGCCCTTAACCCCAGTGTGCAGAAAGGGTCAAAACGTGTTTTTCAGCAGAAATAAACATGTTTCTGCAAGTTTGGTCAACCCCATGTAAGTTATGGGGCAGTAACATCACACTTTTCAAAACGAGTTTTTCAGCCCGAAATAAACGCGTTTTTTCAGACAACTGAATCTCCTTGTAACAGCAAGGCTCAGAAGAGCCCACACACTCAGCCCTTAACCCCAGTGTACAGAAAGTGTCAAAACGTGTTTTTCAGCAGAAATAAACATGTTTCTGCAAGTTTGGTCAACCCCATGTAAGTTATGGGGCAGTAACATCACACTTTTCAAAACGTGTTTTTCAGCCCGAAATAAACGCGTTTTTTCAGACAACTGAATCTACTTGTAACAGCAAGGCTCAGAAGAGCCCACACACTCAGCCCTTAACCCCAGTGTGCAGAAAGGGTCAAAACGTGTTTTTCAGCAGAAATAAACATGTTTCTGCAAGTTTGGTCAACCCCATGTAAGTTATGGGGCAGTAACAGAACACTTTTCAAAACGTGTTTTTCAGCCCGAAATAAACGCGTTTTTTCAGACAACTGAATCTCCTTGTAACAGCAAGGCTCAGAAGAGCCCACACACTCAGCCCTTAACCCCAGTGTACAGAAAGTGTCAAAACGTGTTTTTCAGCAGAAATAAACATGTTTCTGCAAGTTTGGTCAACCCCATGTAAGTTATGGGGCAGTAACATCACACTTTTCAAAACGTGTTTTTCAGCCCAAAATAAACGCGTTTTTTCAGACAACTGAATCTCCTTGTAACAGCAAGGCTCAGAAGAGCCCACACACTCAGCCCTTAACCCCAGTGTACAGAAAGTGTCAAAACGTGTTTTTCAGCAGAAATAAACATGTTTCTGCAAGTTTGGTCAACCCCATGTAAGTTATGGGGCAGTAACATCACACTTTTCAAAACGTGTTTTTCAGCCCAAAATAAACGCGTTTTTCAGACAACTGAATCTCCTTGTAACAGCAAGGCTCAGAAGAGCCCACACACTCAGCCCTTAACCCCAGTGTACAGAAAGTGTCAAAACGTGTTTTTCAGCAGAAATAAACATGTTTCTGCAAGTTTGGTCAACCCCATGTAAGTTATGGGGCAGTAACAGAACACTTTTCAAAACGTGTTTTTCAGCCCGAAATAAACGCGTTTTTTCAGGCAACTGAATCTACTTGTAACAGCAAGGCTCAGAAGAGCCCACACACTCAGCCCTTAACCCCAGTGTGCAGAAAGGGTCAAAACGTGTTTTTCAGCAGAAATAAACATGTTTCTGCAAGTTTGGTCAACCCCATGTAAGTTATGGGGCAGTAACATCACACTTTTCAAAACGAGTTTTTCAGCCCGAAATAAACGCGTTTTTTCAGACAACTGAATCTCCTTGTAACAGCAAGGCTCAGAAGAGCCCACACACTCAGCCCTTAACCCCAGTGTACAGAAAGTGTCAAAACGTGTTTTTCAGCAGAAATAAACATGTTTCTGCAAGTTTGGTCAACCCCATGTAAGTTATGGGGCAGTAACATCACACTTTTCAAAACGTGTTTTTCAGCCCGAAATAAACGCGTTTTTTCAGACAACTGAATCTCCTTGTAACAGCAAGGCTCAGAAGAGCCCACACACTCAGCCCTTAACCCCAGTGTACAGAAAGTGTCAAAACGTGTTTTTCAGCAGAAATAAACATGTTTCTGCAAGTTTGGTCAACCCCATGTAAGTTATGGGGCAGTATTATCACACTTTTCAAAACGTGTTTTTCAGCCCGAAATAAACGCGTTTTTTCAGGCAACTGAATCTACTTGTAACAGCAAGGCTCAGAAGAGCCCACACACTCAGCCCTTAACCCCAGTGTACAGAAAGTGTCAAAACGTGTTTTTCAGCAGAAATAAACATGTTTCTGCAAGTTTGGTCAACCCCATGTAAGTTATGGGGCAGTAACAGAACACTTTTCAAAACGTGTTTTTCAGCCCGAAATAAACGCGTTTTTTCAGGCAACTGAATCTACTTGTAACAGCAAGGCTCAGAAGAGCCCACACACTCAGCCCTTAACCCCAGTGTACAGAAAGTGTCAAAACGTGTTTTTCAGCAGAAATAAACATGTTTCTGCAAGTTTGGTCAACCCCATGTAAGTTATGGGGCAGTATTATCACACTTTTCAAAACGTGTTTTTCAGCCCGAAATAAACGCGTTTTTTCAGGCAACTGAATCTCCTTGTAACAGCAAGGCTCAGAAGAGCCCACACACTCAGCCCTTAACCCCAGTGTACAGAAAGTGTCAAAACGTGTTTTTCAGCAGAAATAAACATGTTTCTGCAAGTTTGGTCAACCCCATGTAAGTTATGGGGCAGTAACAGAACACTTTTCAAAACGTGTTTTTCAGCCCGAAATAAACGCGTTTTTTCAGACAACTGAATCTCCTTGTAACAGCAAGGCTCAGAAGAGCCCACACACTCAGCCCTTAACCCCAGTGTACAGAAAGTGTCAAAACGTGTTTTTCAGCAGAAATAAACATGTTTCTGCAAGTTTGGTCAACCCCATGTAAGTTATGGGGCAGTAACATCACACTTTTCAAAACGTGTTTTTCAGCCCGAAAGAAACGCGTTTTTTCAGACAACTGAATCTCCTTGTAACAGCAAGGCTCAGAAGAGCCCACACACTCAGCCCTTAACCCCAGTGTACAGAAAGTGTCAAAACGTGTTTTTCAGCAGAAATAAACATGTTTCTGCAAGTTTGGTCAACCCCATGTAAGTTATGGGGCAGTAACATCACACTTTTCAAAACGTGTTTTTCAGCCCGAAATAAACGCGTTTTTTCAGGCAACTGAATCTACTTGTAACAGCAAGGCTCAGAAGAGCCCACACACTCAGCCCTTAACCCCAGTGTACAGAAAGTGTCAAAACGTGTTTTTCAGCAGAAATAAACATGTTTCTGCAAGTTTGGTCAACCCCATGTAAGTTATGGGGCAGTAACATCACACTTTTCAAACCGTGTTTTTCAGCCCGAAATAAACGCGTTTTTTCAGACAACTGAATCTCCTTGTAACAGCAAGGCTCAGAAGAGCCCACACACTCAGCCCTTAACCCCAGTGTACAGAAAGTGTCAAAACGTGTTTTTCAGCAGAAATAAACATGTTTCTGCAAGTTTGGTCAACCCCATGTAAGTTATGGGGCAGTAACATCACACTTTTCAAAACGTGTTTTTCAGCCCGAAATAAACGCGTTTTTTCAGGCAACTGAATCTACTTGTAACAGCAAGGCTCAGAAGAGCCCACACACTCAGCCCTTAACCCCAGTGTGCAGAAAGGGTCAAAACGTGTTTTTCAGCAGAAATAAACATGTTTCTGCAAGTTTGGTCAACCCCATGTAAGTTATGGGGCAGTAACATCACACTTTTCAAAACGTGTTTTTCAGCCCGAAATAAACGCGTTTTTTCAGACAACTGAATCTCCTTGTAACAGCAAGGCTCAGAAGAGCCCACACACTCAGCCCTTAACCCCAGTGTACAGAAAGTGTCAAAACGTGTTTTTCAGCAGAAATAAACATGTTTCTGCAAGTTTGGTCAACCCCATGTAAGTTATGGGGCAGTATTATCACACTTTTCAAAACGTGTTTTTCAGCCCGAAATAAACGCGTTTTTTCAGGCAACTGAATCTACTTGTAACAGCAAGGCTCAGAAGAGCCCACACACTCAGCCCTTAACCCCAGTGTACAGAAAGTGTCAAAACGTGTTTTTCAGCAGAAATAAACAAGTTTCTGCAAGTTTGGTCAACCCCATGTAAGTTATGGGGCAGTAACAGAACACTTTTCAAAACGTGTTTTTCAGCCCGAAATAAACGCGTTTTTTCAGACAACTGAATCTCCTTGTAACAGCAAGGCTCAGAAGAGCCCACACACTCAGCCCTTAACCCCAGTGTACAGAAAGTGTCAAAACGTGTTTTTCAGCAGAAATAAACATGTTTCTGCAAGTTTGGTCAACCCCATGTAAGTTATGGGGCAGTAACATCACACTTTTCAAAACGTGTTTTTCAGCCCGAAATAAACACGTTTTTTCAGGCAACTGAATCTACTTGTAACAGCAAGGCTCAGAAGAGCCCACACACTCAGCCCTTAACCCCAGTGTGCAGAAAGGGTCAAAACGTGTTTTTCAGCAGAAATAAACATGTTTCTGCAAGTTTGGTCAACCCCATGTAAGTTATGGGGCAGTAACATCACACTTTTCAAAACGTGTTTTTCAGCCCGAAATAAACGCGTTTTTTCAGACAACTGAATCTCCTTGTAACAGCAAGGCTCAGAAGAGCCCACACACTCAGCCCTTAACCCCAGTGTACAGAAAGTGTCAAAACGTGTTTTTCAGCAGAAATAAACATGTTTCTGCAAGTTTGGTCAACCCCATGTAAGTTATGGGGCAGTATTATCACACTTTTCAAAACGTGTTTTTCAGCCCGAAATAAACGCGTTTTTTCAGGCAACTGAATCTACTTGTAACAGCAAGGCTCAGAAGAGCCCACACACTCAGCCCTTAACCCCAGTGTACAGAAAGTGTCAAAACGTGTTTTTCAGCAGAAATAAACATGTTTCTGCAAGTTTGGTCAACCCCATGTAAGTTATGGGGCAGTAACAGAACACTTTTCAAAACGTGTTTTTCAGCCCGAAATAAACGCGTTTTTTCAGGCAACTGAATCTACTTGTAACAGCAAGGCTCAGAAGAGCCCACACACTCAGCCCTTAACCCCAGTGTACAGAAAGTGTCAAAACGTGTTTTTCAGCAGAAATAAACAAGTTTCTGCAAGTTTGGTCAACCCCATGTAAGTTATGGGGCAGTAACAGAACACTTTTCAAAACGTGTTTTTCAGCCCGAAATAAACGCGTTTTTTCAGGCAACTGAATCTACTTGTAACAGCAAGGCTCAGAAGAGCCCACACACTCAGCCCTTAACCCCAGTGTGCAGAAAGGGTCAAAACGTGTTTTTCAGCAGAAATAAACATGTTTCTGCAAGTTTGGTCAACCCCATGTAAGTTATGGGGCAGTAACATCACACTTTTCAAAACGAGTTTTTCAGCCCGAAATAAACGCGTTTTTTCAGACAACTGAATCTCCTTGTAACAGCAAGGCTCAGAAGAGCCCACACACTCAGCCCTTAACCCCAGTGTACAGAAAGTGTCAAAACGTGTTTTTCAGCAGAAATAAACATGTTTCTGCAAGTTTGGTCAACCCCATGTAAGTTATGGGGCAGTAACATCACACTTTTCAAAACGTGTTTTTCAGCCCGAAATAAACGCGTTTTTTCAGACAACTGAATCTACTTGTAACAGCAAGGCTCAGAAGAGCCCACACACTCAGCCCTTAACCCCAGTGTGCAGAAAGGGTCAAAACGTGTTATTCAGCAGAAATAAACATGTTTCTGCAAGTTTGGTCAACCCCATGTAAGTTATGGGGCAGTAACATCACACTTTTCAAAACGTGTTTTTCAGCCCAAAATAAACGCGTTTTTTCAGGCAACTGAATCTACTTGTAACAGCAAGGCTCAGAAGAGCCCACACACTCAGCCCTTAACCCCAGTGTACAGAAAGTGTCAAAACGTGTTTTTCAGCAGAAATAAACATGTTTCTGCAAGTTTGGTCAACCCCATGTAAGTTATGGGGCAGTAACATCACACTTTTCAAAACGTGTTTTTCAGCCCGAAATAAACGCGTTTTTTCAGACAACTGAATCTCCTTGTAACAGCAAGGCTCAGAAGAGCCCACACACTCAGCCCTTAACCCCAGTGTACAGAAAGTGTCAAAACGTGTTTTTCAGCAGAAATAAACATGTTTCTGCAAGTTTGGTCAACCCCATGTAAGTTATGGGGCAGTAACATCACACTTTTCAAAACGTGTTTTTCAGCCCGAAATAAACGCGTTTTTTCAGGCAACTGAATCTACTTGTAACAGCAAGGCTCAGAAGAGCCCACACACTCAGCCCTTAACCCCAGTGTGCAGAAAGGGTCAAAACGTGTTTTTCAGCAGAAATAAACATGTTTCTGCAAGTTTGGTCAACCCCATGTAAGTTATGGGGCAGTAACATCACACTTTTCAAAACGTGTTTTTCAGCCCGAAATAAACGCGTTTTTTCAGACAACTGAATCTCCTTGTAACAGCAAGGCTCAGAAGAGCCCACACACTCAGCCCTTAACCCCAGTGTACAGAAAGTGTCAAAACGTGTTTTTCAGCAGAAATAAACATGTTTCTGCAAGTTTGGTCAACCCCATGTAAGTTATGGGGCAGTAACAGAACACTTTTCAAAACGTGTTTTTCAGCCCGAAATAAACGCGTTTTTTCAGACAACTGAATCTCCTTGTAACAGCAAGGCTCAGAAGAGCCCACACACTCAGCCCTTAACCCCAGTGTACAGAAAGTGTCAAAACGTGTTTTTCAGCAGAAATAAACATGTTTCTGCAAGTTTGGTCAACCCCATGTAAGTTATGGGGCAGTAACATCACACTTTTCAAAACGTGTTTTTCAGCCCGAAAGAAACGCGTTTTTTCAGACAACTGAATCTCCTTGTAACAGCAAGGCTCAGAAGAGCCCACACACTCAGCCCTTAACCCCAGTGTACAGAAAGTGTCAAAACGTGTTTTTCAGCAGAAATAAACATGTTTCTGCAAGTTTGGTCAACCCCATGTAAGTTATGGGGCAGTAACATCACACTTTTCAAAACGTGTTTTTCAGCCCGAAATAAACGCGTTTTTTCAGGCAACTGAATCTACTTGTAACAGCAAGGCTCAGAAGAGCCCACACACTCAGCCCTTAACCCCAGTGTACAGAAAGTGTCAAAACGTGTTTTTCAGCAGAAATAAACATGTTTCTGCAAGTTTGGTCAACCCCATGTAAGTTATGGGGCAGTAACATCACACTTTTCAAAACGTGTTTTTCAGCCCGAAATAAACGCGTTTTTTCAGGCAACTGAATCTACTTGTAACAGCAAGGCTCAGAAGAGCCCACACACTCAGCCCTTAACCCCAGTGTGCAGAAAGGGTCAAAACGTGTTTTTCAGCAGAAATAAACATGTTTCTGCAAGTTTGGTCAACCCCATGTAAGTTATGGGGCAGTAACATCACACTTTTCAAAACGTGTTTTTCAGCCCGAAATAAACGCGTTTTTTCAGACAACTGAATCTCCTTGTAACAGCAAGGCTCAGAAGAGCCCACACACTCAGCCCTTAACCCCAGTGTACAGAAAGTGTCAAAACGTGTTTTTCAGCAGAAATAAACATGTTTCTGCAAGTTTGGTCAACCCCATGTAAGTTATGGGGCAGTAACATCACACTTTTCAAAACTTGTTTTTCAGCCCGAAATAAACGCGTTTTTTCAGGCAACTGAATCTACTTGTAACAGCAAGGCTCAGAAGAGCCCACACACTCAGCCCTTAACCCCAGTGTGCAGAAAGGGTCAAAACGTGTTTTTCAGCAGAAATAAACATGTTTCTGCAAGTTTGGTCAACCCCATGTAAGTTATGGGGCAGTAACATCACACTTTTCAAAACGTGTTTTTCAGCCCGAAATAAACGCGTTTTTTCAGACAACTGAATCTCCTTGTAACAGCAAGGCTCAGAAGAGCCCACACACTCAGCCCTTAACCCCAGTGTACAGAAAGTGTCAAAACGTGTTTTTCAGCAGAAATAAACATGTTTCTGCAAGTTTGGTCAACCCCATGTAAGTTATGGGGCAGTATTATCACACTTTTCAAAACGTGTTTTTCAGCCCGAAATAAACGCGTTTTTTCAGGCAACTGAATCTACTTGTAACAGCAAGGCTCAGAAGAGCCCACACACTCAGCCCTTAACCCCAGTGTACAGAAAGTGTCAAAACGTGTTTTTCAGCAGAAATAAACATGTTTCTGCAAGTTTGGTCAACCCCATGTAAGTTATGGGGCAGTAACAGAACACTTTTCAAAACGTGTTTTTCAGCCCGAAATAAACGCGTTTTTTCAGGCAACTGAATCTACTTGTAACAGCAAGGCTCAGAAGAGCCCACACACTCAGCCCTTAACCCCAGTGTACAGAAAGTGTCAAAACGTGTTTTTCAGCAGAAATAAACATGTTTCTGCAAGTTTGGTCAACCCCATGTAAGTTATGGGGCAGTATTATCACACTTTTCAAAACGTGTTTTTCAGCCCGAAATAAACGCGTTTTTTCAGGCAACTGAATCTACTTGTAACAGCAAGGCTCAGAAGAGCCCACACACTCAGCCCTTAACCCCAGTGTACAGAAAGTGTCAAAACGTGTTTTTCAGCAGAAATAAACATGTTTCTGCAAGTTTGGTCAACCCCATGTAAGTTATGGGGCAGTAACATCACACTTTTCAAAACGTGTTTTTCAGCCCGAAATAAACGCGTTTTTTCAGGCAACTGAATCTACTTGTAACAGCAAGGCTCAGAAGAGCCCACACACTCAGCCCTTAACCCCAGTGTGCAGAAAGGGTCAAAACGTGTTTTTCAGCAGAAATAAACATGTTTCTGCAAGTTTGGTCAACCCCATGTAAGTTATGGGGCAGTAACATCACACTTTTCAAACCGTGTTTTTCAGCCCGAAATAAACGCGTTTTTTCAGACAACTGAATCTCCTTGTAACAGCAAGGCTCAGAAGAGCCCACACACTCAGCCCTTAACCCCAGTGTACAGAAAGTGTCAAAACGTGTTTTTCAGCAGAAATAAACATGTTTCTGCAAGTTTGGTCAACCCCATGTAAGTTATGGGGCAGTATTATCACACTTTTCAAAACGTGTTTTTCAGCCCGAAATAAACGCGTTTTTTCAGGCAACTGAATCTACTTGTAACAGCAAGGCTCAGAAGAGCCCACACACTCAGCCCTTAACCCCAGTGTACAGAAAGTGTCAAAACGTGTTTTTCAGCAGAAATAAACATGTTTCTGCAAGTTTGGTCAACCCCATGTAAGTTATGGGGCAGTAACATCACACTTTTCAAAACGTGTTTTTCAGCCCGAAATAAACGCGTTTTTTCAGACAACTGAATCTCCTTGTAACAGCAAGGCTCAGAAGAGCCCACACACTCAGCCCTTAACCCCAGTGTACAGAAAGTGTCAAAACGTGTTTTTCAGCAGAAATAAACATGTTTCTGCAAGTTTGGTCAACCCCATGTAAGTTATGGGGCAGTATTATCACACTTTTCAAAACGTGTTTTTCAGCCCGAAATAAACGCGTTTTTTCAGGCAACTGAATCTACTTGTAACAGCAAGGCTCAGAAGAGCCCACACACTCAGCCCTTAACCCCAGTGTACAGAAAGTGTCAAAACGTGTTTTTCAGCAGAAATAAACAAGTTTCTGCAAGTTTGGTCAACCCCATGTAAGTTATGGGGCAGTAACAGAACACTTTTCAAAACGTGTTTTTCAGCCCGAAATAAACGCGTTTTTTCAGGCAACTGAATCTACTTGTAACAGCAAGGCTCAGAAGAGCCCACACACTCAGCCCTTAACCCCAGTGTGCAGAAAGGGTCAAAACGTGTTTTTCAGCAGAAATAAACATGTTTCTGCAAGTTTGGTCAACCCCATGTAAGTTATGGGGCAGTAACATCACACTTTTCAAAACGAGTTTTTCAGCCCGAAATAAACGCGTTTTTTCAGACAACTGAATCTCCTTGTAACAGCAAGGCTCAGAAGAGCCCACACACTCAGCCCTTAACCCCAGTGTACAGAAAGTGTCAAAACGTGTTTTTCAGCAGAAATAAACATGTTTCTGCAAGTTTGGTCAACCCCATGTAAGTTATGGGGCAGTAACATCACACTTTTCAAAACGTGTTTTTCAGCCCGAAATAAACGCGTTTTTTCAGACAACTGAATCTACTTGTAACAGCAAGGCTCAGAAGAGCCCACACACTCAGCCCTTAACCCCAGTGTGCAGAAAGGGTCAAAACGTGTTATTCAGCAGAAATAAACATGTTTCTGCAAGTTTGGTCAACCCCATGTAAGTTATGGGGCAGTAACATCACACTTTTCAAAACGTGTTTTTCAGCCCAAAATAAACGCGTTTTTTCAGGCAACTGAATCTACTTGTAACAGCAAGGCTCAGAAGAGCCCACACACTCAGCCCTTAACCCCAGTGTACAGAAAGTGTCAAAACGTGTTTTTCAGCAGAAATAAACATGTTTCTGCAAGTTTGGTCAACCCCATGTAAGTTATGGGGCAGTAACATCACACTTTTCAAAACGTGTTTTTCAGCCCGAAATAAACGCGTTTTTTCAGACAACTGAATCTCCTTGTAACAGCAAGGCTCAGAAGAGCCCACACACTCAGCCCTTAACCCCAGTGTACAGAAAGTGTCAAAACGTGTTTTTCAGCAGAAATAAACATGTTTCTGCAAGTTTGGTCAACCCCATGTAAGTTATGGGGCAGTAACATCACACTTTTCAAAACGTGTTTTTCAGCCCGAAATAAACGCGTTTTTTCAGGCAACTGAATCTACTTGTAACAGCAAGGCTCAGAAGAGCCCACACACTCAGCCCTTAACCCCAGTGTGCAGAAAGGGTCAAAACGTGTTTTTCAGCAGAAATAAACATGTTTCTGCAAGTTTGGTCAACCCCATGTAAGTTATGGGGCAGTAACATCACACTTTTCAAAACGTGTTTTTCAGCCCGAAATAAACGCGTTTTTTCAGACAACTGAATCTCCTTGTAACAGCAAGGCTCAGAAGAGCCCACACACTCAGCCCTTAACCCCAGTGTACAGAAAGTGTCAAAACGTGTTTTTCAGCAGAAATAAACATGTTTCTGCAAGTTTGGTCAACCCCATGTAAGTTATGGGGCAGTAACATCACACTTTTCAAAACGTGTTTTTCAGCCCGAAATAAACGCGTTTTTTCAGGCAACTGAATCTACTTGTAACAGCAAGGCTCAGAAGAGCCCACACACTCAGCCCTTAACCCCAGTGTGCAGAAAGGGTCAAAACGTGTTTTTCAGCAGAAATAAACATGTTTCTGCAAGTTTGGTCAACCCCATGTAAGTTATGGGGCAGTATTATCACACTTTTCAAAACGTGTTTTTCAGCCCGAAATAAACGCGTTTTTTCAGGCAACTGAATCTACTTGTAACAGCAAGGCTCAGAAGAGCCCACACACTCAGCCCTTAACCCCAGTGTACAGAAAGTGTCAAAACGTGTTTTTCAGCAGAAATAAACATGTTTCTGCAAGTTTGGTCAACCCCATGTAAGTTATGGGGCAGTAACAGAACACTTTTCAAAACGTGTTTTTCAGCCCGAAATAAACGCGTTTTTTCAGGCAACTGAATCTACTTGTAACAGCAAGGCTCAGAAGAGCCCACACACTCAGCCCTTAACCCCAGTGTACAGAAAGTGTCAAAACGTGTTTTTCAGCAGAAATAAACATGTTTCTGCAAGTTTGGTCAACCCCATGTAAGTTATGGGGCAGTATTATCACACTTTTCAAAACGTGTTTTTCAGCCCGAAATAAACGCGTTTTTTCAGGCAACTGAATCTACTTGTAACAGCAAGGCTCAGAAGAGCCCACACACTCAGCCCTTAACCCCAGTGTACAGAAAGTGTCAAAACGTGTTTTTCAGCAGAAATAAACATGTTTCTGCAAGTTTGGTCAACCCCATGTAAGTTATGGGGCAGTAACATCACACTTTTCAAAACGTGTTTTTCAGCCCGAAATAAACGCGTTTTTTCAGGCAACTGAATCTACTTGTAACAGCAAGGCTCAGAAGAGCCCACACACTCAGCCCTTAACCCCAGTGTGCAGAAAGGGTCAAAACGTGTTTTTCAGCAGAAATAAACATGTTTCTGCAAGTTTGGTCAACCCCATGTAAGTTATGGGGCAGTAACATCACACTTTTCAAAACCGTGTTTTTCAGCCCGAAATAAACGCGTTTTTTCAGACAACTGAATCTCCTTGTAACAGCAAGGCTCAGAAGAGCCCACACACTCAGCCCTTAACCCCAGTGTACAGAAAGTGTCAAAACGTGTTTTTCAGCAGAAATAAACATGTTTCTGCAAGTTTGGTCAACCCCATGTAAGTTATGGGGCAGTATTATCACACTTTTCAAAACGTGTTTTTCAGCCCGAAATAAACGCGTTTTTTCAGGCAACTGAATCTACTTGTAACAGCAAGGTTCAGAAGAGCCCACACACTCAGCCCTTAACCCCAGTGTACAGAAAGTGTCAAAACGTGTTTTTCAGCAGAAATAAACATGTTTCTGCAAGTTTGGTCAACCCCATGTAAGTTATGGGGCAGTAACATCACACTTTTCAAAACGTGTTTTTCAGCCCGAAATAAACGCGTTTTTTCAGGCAACTGAATCTACTTGTAACAGCAAGGCTCAGAAGAGCCCACACACTCAGCCCTTAACCCCAGTGTGCAGAAAGGGTCAAAACGTGTTTTTCAGCAGAAATAAACATGTTTCTGCAAGTTTGGTCAACCCCATGTAAGTTATGGGGCAGTAACATCACACTTTTCAAAACGTGTTTTTCAGCCCGAAATAAACGCGTTTTTTCAGACAACTGAATCTCCTTGTAACAGCAAGGCTCAGAAGAGCCCACACACTCAGCCCTTAACCCCAGTGTACAGAAAGTGTCAAAACGTGTTTTTCAGCAGAAATAAACATGTTTCTGCAAGTTTGGTCAACCCCATGTAAGTTATGGGGCAGTATTATCACACTTTTCAAAACGTGTTTTTCAGCCCGAAATAAACGCGTTTTTTCAGGCAACTGAATCTACTTGTAACAGCAAGGCTCAGAAGAGCCCACACACTCAGCCCTTAACCCCAGTGTACAGAAAGTGTCAAAACGTGTTTTTCAGCAGAAATAAACAAGTTTCTGCAAGTTTGGTCAACCCCATGTAAGTTATGGGGCAGTAACAGAACACTTTTCAAAACGTGTTTTTCAGCCCGAAATAAACGCGTTTTTTCAGGCAACTGAATCTACTTGTAACAGCAAGGCTCAGAAGAGCCCACACACTCAGCCCTTAACCCCAGTGTGCAGAAAGGGTCAAAACGTGTTTTTCAGCAGAAATAAACATGTTTCTGCAAGTTTGGTCAACCCCATGTAAGTTATGGGGCAGTAACATCACACTTTTCAAAACGAGTTTTTCAGCCCGAAATAAACGCGTTTTTTCAGACAACTGAATCTCCTTGTAACAGCAAGGCTCAGAAGAGCCCACACACTCAGCCCTTAACCCCAGTGTACAGAAAGTGTCAAAACGTGTTTTTCAGCAGAAATAAACATGTTTCTGCAAGTTTGGTCAACCCCATGTAAGTTATGGGGCAGTAACATCACACTTTTCAAAACGTGTTTTTCAGCCCGAAATAAACGCGTTTTTTCAGACAACTGAATCTACTTGTAACAGCAAGGCTCAGAAGAGCCCACACACTCAGCCCTTAACCCCAGTGTGCAGAAAGGGTCAAAACGTGTTATTCAGCAGAAATAAACATGTTTCTGCAAGTTTGGTCAACCCCATGTAAGTTATGGGGCAGTAACATCACACTTTTCAAAACGTGTTTTTCAGCCCAAAATAAACGCGTTTTTTCAGGCAACTGAATCTACTTGTAACAGCAAGGCTCAGAAGAGCCCACACACTCAGCCCTTAACCCCAGTGTACAGAAAGTGTCAAAACGTGTTTTTCAGCAGAAATAAACATGTTTCTGCAAGTTTGGTCAACCCCATGTAAGTTATGGGGCAGTAACATCACACTTTTCAAAACGTGTTTTTCAGCCCGAAATAAACGCGTTTTTTCAGACAACTGAATCTCCTTGTAACAGCAAGGCTCAGAAGAGCCCACACACTCAGCCCTTAACCCCAGTGTACAGAAAGTGTCAAAACGTGTTTTTCAGCAGAAATAAACATGTTTCTGCAAGTTTGGTCAACCCCATGTAAGTTATGGGGCAGTAACATCACACTTTTCAAAACGTGTTTTTCAGCCCGAAATAAACGCGTTTTTTCAGGCAACTGAATCTACTTGTAACAGCAAGGCTCAGAAGAGCCCACACACTCAGCCCTTAACCCCAGTGTGCAGAAAGGGTCAAAACGTGTTTTTCAGCAGAAATAAACATGTTTCTGCAAGTTTGGTCAACCCCATGTAAGTTATGGGGCAGTAACATCACACTTTTCAAAACGTGTTTTTCAGCCCGAAATAAACGCGTTTTTTCAGACAACTGAATCTCCTTGTAACAGCAAGGCTCAGAAGAGCCCACACACTCAGCCCTTAACCCCAGTGTACAGAAAGTGTCAAAACGTGTTTTTCAGCAGAAATAAACATGTTTCTGCAAGTTTGGTCAACCCCATGTAAGTTATGGGGCAGTAACATCACACTTTTCAAAACGTGTTTTTCAGCCCGAAATAAACGCGTTTTTTCAGGCAACTGAATCTACTTGTAACAGCAAGGCTCAGAAGAGCCCACACACTCAGCCCTTAACCCCAGTGTGCAGAAAGGGTCAAAACGTGTTTTTCAGCAGAAATAAACATGTTTCTGCAAGTTTGGTCAACCCCATGTAAGTTATGGGGCAGTAACATCACACTTTTCAAAACGTGTTTTTCAGCCCGAAATAAACGCGTTTTTTCAGACAACTGAATCTCCTTGTAACAGCAAGGCTCAGAAGAGCCCACACACTCAGCCCTTAACCCCAGTGTACAGAAAGTGTCAAAACGTGTTTTTCAGCAGAAATAAACATGTTTCTGCAAGTTTGGTCAACCCCATGTAAGTTATGGGGCAGTAACATCACACTTTTCAAAACGTGTTTTTCAGCCCGAAATAAACGCGTTTTTTCAGGCAACTGAATCTACTTGTAACAGCAAGGCTCAGAAGAGCCCACACACTCAGCCCTTAACCCCAGTGTGCAGAAAGGGTCAAAACGTGTTTTTCAGCAGAAATAAACATGTTTCTGCAAGTTTGGTCAACCCCATGTAAGTTATGGGGCAGTAACATCACACTTTTCAAAACGTGTTTTTCAGCCCGAAATAAACGCGTTTTTTCAGACAACTGAATCTCCTTGTAACAGCAAGGCTCAGAAGAGCCCACACACTCAGCCCTTAACCCCAGTGTACAGAAAGTGTCAAAACGTGTTTTTCAGCAGAAATAAACATGTTTCTGCAAGTTTGGTCAACCCCATGTAAGTTATGGGGCAGTATTATCACACTTTTCAAAACGTGTTTTTCAGCCCGAAATAAACGCGTTTTTTCAGGCAACTGAATCTACTTGTAACAGCAAGGCTCAGAAGAGCCCACACACTCAGCCCTTAACCCCAGTGTACAGAAAGTGTCAAAACGTGTTTTTCAGCAGAAATAAACATGTTTCTGCAAGTTTGGTCAACCCCATGTAAGTTATGGGGCAGTAACAGAACACTTTTCAAAACGTGTTTTTCAGCCCGAAATAAACGCGTTTTTTCAGACAACTGAATCTCCTTGTAACAGCAAGGCTCAGAAGAGCCCACACACTCAGCCCTTAACCCCAGTGTACAGAAAGTGTCAAAACGTGTTTTTCAGCAGAAATAAACATGTTTCTGCAAGTTTGGTCAACCCCATGTAAGTTATGGGGCAGTAACATCACACTTTTCAAAACGTGTTTTTCAGCCCGAAATAAACGCGTTTTTTCAGGCAACTGAATCTACTTGTAACAGCAAGGCTCAGAAGAGCCCACACACTCAGCCCTTAACCCCAGTGTGCAGAAAGGGTCAAAACGTGTTTTTCAGCAGAAATAAACATGTTTCTGCAAGTTTGGTCAACCCCATGTAAGTTATGGGGCAGTAACATCACACTTTTCAAAACGTGTTTTTCAGCCCGAAATAAACGCGTTTTTTCAGACAACTGAATCTCCTTGTAACAGCAAGGCTCAGAAGAGCCCACACACTCAGCCCTTAACCCCAGTGTACAGAAAGTGTCAAAACGTGTTTTTCAGCAGAAATAAACATGTTTCTGCAAGTTTGGTCAACCCCATGTAAGTTATGGGCAGTATTATCACACTTTTCAAAACGTGTTTTTCAGCCCGAAATAAACGCGTTTTTTCAGGCAACTGAATCTACTTGTAACAGCAAGGCTCAGAAGAGCCCACACACTCAGCCCTTAACCCCAGTGTACAGAAAGTGTCAAAACGTGTTTTTCAGCAGAAATAAACATGTTTCTGCAAGTTTGGTCAACCCCATGTAAGTTATGGGGCAGTAACAGAACACTTTTCAAAACGTGTTTTTCAGCCCGAAATAAACGCGTTTTTTCAGGCAACTGAATCTACTTGTAACAGCAAGGCTCAGAAGAGCCCACACACTCAGCCCTTAACCCCAGTGTACAGAAAGTGTCAAAACGTGTTTTTCAGCAGAAATAAACATGTTTCTGCAAGTTTGGTCAACCCCATGTAAGTTATGGGGCAGTATTATCACACTTTTCAAAACGTGTTTTTCAGCCCGAAATAAACGCGTTTTTTCAGGCAACTGAATCTACTTGTAACAGCAAGGCTCAGAAGAGCCCACACACTCAGCCCTTAACCCCAGTGTACAGAAAGTGTCAAAACGTGTTTTTCAGCAGAAATAAACATGTTTCTGCAAGTTTGGTCAACCCCATGTAAGTTATGGGGCAGTAACATCACACTTTTCAAAACGTGTTTTTCAGCCCGAAATAAACGCGTTTTTTCAGGCAACTGAATCTACTTGTAACAGCAAGGCTCAGAAGAGCCCACACACTCAGCCCTTAACCCCAGTGTGCAGAAAGGGTCAAAACGTGTTTTTCAGCAGAAATAAACATGTTTCTGCAAGTTTGGTCAACCCCATGTAAGTTATGGGGCAGTAACATCACACTTTTCAAAACGTGTTTTTCAGCCCGAAATAAACGCGTTTTTTCAGACAACTGAATCTCCTTGTAACAGCAAGGCTCAGAAGAGCCCACACACTCAGCCCTTAACCCCAGTGTACAGAAAGTGTCAAAACGTGTTTTTCAGCAGAAATAAACATGTTTCTGCAAGTTTGGTCAACCCCATGTAAGTTATGGGGCAGTATTATCACACTTTTCAAAACGTGTTTTTCAGCCCGAAATAAACGCGTTTTTTCAGGCAACTGAATCTACTTGTAACAGCAAGGCTCAGAAGAGCCCACACACTCAGCCCTTAACCCCAGTGTACAGAAAGTGTCAAAACGTGTTTTTCAGCAGAAATAAACATGTTTCTGCAAGTTTGGTCAACCCCATGTAAGTTATGGGGCAGTAACAGAACACTTTTCAAAACGTGTTTTTCAGCCCGAAATAAACGCGTTTTTTCAGACAACTGAATCTCCTTGTAACAGCAAGGCTCAGAAGAGCCCACACACTCAGCCCTTAACCCCAGTGTACAGAAAGTGTCAAAACGTGTTTTTCAGCAGAAATAAACATGTTTCTGCAAGTTTGGTCAACCCCATGTAAGTTATGGGGCAGTAACATCACACTTTTCAAAACGTGTTTTTCAGCCCGAAATAAACGCGTTTTTTCAGGCAACTGAATCTACTTGTAACAGCAAGGCTCAGAAGAGCCCACACACTCAGCCCTTAACCCCAGTGTGCAGAAAGGGTCAAAACGTGTTTTTCAGCAGAAATAAACATGTTTCTGCAAGTTTGGTCAACCCCATGTAAGTTATGGGGCAGTAACATCACACTTTTCAAAACGTGTTTTTCAGCCCGAAATAAACGCGTTTTTTCAGACAACTGAATCTCCTTGTAACAGCAAGGCTCAGAAGAGCCCACACACTCAGCCCTTAACCCCAGTGTACAGAAAGTGTCAAAACGTGTTTTTCAGCAGAAATAAACATGTTTCTGCAAGTTTGGTCAACCCCATGTAAGTTATGGGCAGTATTATCACACTTTTCAAAACGTGTTTTTCAGCCCGAAATAAACGCGTTTTTTCAGGCAACTGAATCTACTTGTAAAAGCAAGGCTCAGAAGAGCCCACACACTCAGCCCTTAACCCCAGTGTACAGAAAGTGTCAAAACGTGTTTTTCAGCAGAAATAAACATGTTTCTGCAAGTTTGGTCAACCCCATGTAAGTTATGGGGCAGTAACAGAACACTTTTCAAAACGTGTTTTTCAGCCCGAAATAAACGCGTTTTTTCAGGCAACTGAATCTACTTGTAACAGCAAGGCTCAGAAGAGCCCACACACTCAGCCCTTAACCCCAGTGTACAGAAAGTGTCAAAACGTGTTTTTCAGCAGAAATAAACATGTTTCTGCAAGTTTGGTCAACCCCATGTAAGTTATGGGGCAGTATTATCACACTTTTCAAAACGTGTTTTTCAGCCCGAAATAAACGCGTTTTTTCAGGCAACTGAATCTACTTGTAACAGCAAGGCTCAGAAGAGCCCACACACTCAGCCCTTAACCCCAGTGTACAGAAAGTGTCAAAACGTGTTTTTCAGCAGAAATAAACATGTTTCTGCAAGTTTGGTCAACCCCATGTAAGTTATGGGGCAGTAACATCACACTTTTCAAAACGTGTTTTTCAGCCCGAAATAAACGCGTTTTTTCAGGCAACTGAATCTACTTGTAACAGCAAGGCTCAGAAGAGCCCACACACTCAGCCCTTAACCCCAGTGTGCAGAAAGGGTCAAAACGTGTTTTTCAGCAGAAATAAACATGTTTCTGCAAGTTTGGTCAACCCCATGTAAGTTATGGGGCAGTAACATCACACTTTTCAAAACGTGTTTTTCAGCCCGAAATAAACGCGTTTTTTCAGACAACTGAATCTCCTTGTAACAGCAAGGCTCAGAAGAGCCCACACACTCAGCCCTTAACCCCAGTGTACAGAAAGTGTCAAAACGTGTTTTTCAGCAGAAATAAACATGTTTCTGCAAGTTTGGTCAACCCCATGTAAGTTATGGGGCAGTATTATCACACTTTTCAAAACGTGTTTTTCAGCCCGAAATAAACGCGTTTTTTCAGGCAACTGAATCTACTTGTAACAGCAAGGCTCAGAAGAGCCCACACACTCAGCCCTTAACCCCAGTGTACAGAAAGTGTCAAAACGTGTTTTTCAGCAGAAATAAACATGTTTCTGCAAGTTTGGTCAACCCCATGTAAGTTATGGGGCAGTAACAGAACACTTTTCAAAACGTGTTTTTCAGCCCGAAATAAACGCGTTTTTTCAGACAACTGAATCTCCTTGTAACAGCAAGGCTCAGAAGAGCCCACACACTCAGCCCTTAACCCCAGTGTACAGAAAGTGTCAAAACGTGTTTTTCAGCAGAAATAAACATGTTTCTGCAAGTTTGGTCAACCCCATGTAAGTTATGGGGCAGTAACATCACACTTTTCAAAACGTGTTTTTCAGCCCGAAATAAACGCGTTTTTTCAGGCAACTGAATCTACTTGTAACAGCAAGGCTCAGAAGAGCCCACACACTCAGCCCTTAACCCCAGTGTGCAGAAAGGGTCAAAACGTGTTTTTCAGCAGAAATAAACATGTTTCTGCAAGTTTGGTCAACCCCATGTAAGTTATGGGGCAGTAACATCACACTTTTCAAAACGTGTTTTTCAGCCCGAAATAAACGCGTTTTTTCAGACAACTGAATCTCCTTGTAACAGCAAGGCTCAGAAGAGCCCACACACTCAGCCCTTAACCCCAGTGTACAGAAAGTGTCAAAACGTGTTTTTCAGCAGAAATAAACATGTTTCTGCAAGTTTGGTCAACCCCATGTAAGTTATGGGGCAGTATTATCACACTTTTCAAAACGTGTTTTTCAGCCCGAAATAAACGCGTTTTTTCAGGCAACTGAATCTACTTGTAACAGCAAGGCTCAGAAGAGCCCACACACTCAGCCCTTAACCCCAGTGTACAGAAAGTGTCAAAACGTGTTTTTCAGCAGAAATAAACATGTTTCTGCAAGTTTGGTCAACCCCATGTAAGTTATGGGGCAGTAACAGAACACTTTTCAAAACGTGTTTTTCAGCCCGAAATAAACGCGTTTTTTCAGGCAACTGAATCTACTTGTAACAGCAAGGCTCAGAAGAGCCCACACACTCAGCCCTTAACCCCAGTGTACAGAAAGTGTCAAAACGTGTTTTTCAGCAGAAATAAACATGTTTCTGCAAGTTTGGTCAACCCCATGTAAGTTATGGGGCAGTATTATCACACTTTTCAAAACGTGTTTTTCAGCCCGAAATAAACGCGTTTTTTCAGGCAACTGAATCTACTTGTAACAGCAAGGCTCAGAAGAGCCCACACACTCAGCCCTTAACCCCAGTGTACAGAAAGTGTCAAAACGTGTTTTTCAGCAGAAATAAACATGTTTCTGCAAGTTTGGTCAACCCCATGTAAGTTATGGGGCAGTAACATCACACTTTTCAAAACGTGTTTTTCAGCCCGAAATAAACGCGTTTTTTCAGGCAACTGAATCTACTTGTAACAGCAAGGCTCAGAAGAGCCCACACACTCAGCCCTTAACCCCAGTGTGCAGAAAGGGTCAAAACGTGTTTTTCAGCAGAAATAAACATGTTTCTGCAAGTTTGGTCAACCCCATGTAAGTTATGGGGCAGTAACATCACACTTTTCAAACCGTGTTTTTCAGCCCGAAATAAACGCGTTTTTTCAGACAACTGAATCTCCTTGTAACAGCAAGGCTCAGAAGAGCCCACACACTCAGCCCTTAACCCCAGTGTACAGAAAGTGTCAAAACGTGTTTTTCAGCAGAAATAAACATGTTTCTGCAAGTTTGGTCAACCCCATGTAAGTTATGGGGCAGTATTATCACACTTTTCAAAACGTGTTTTTCAGCCCGAAATAAACGCGTTTTTTCAGGCAACTGAATCTACTTGTAACAGCAAGGCTCAGAAGAGCCCACACACTCAGCCCTTAACCCCAGTGTACAGAAAGTGTCAAAACGTGTTTTTCAGCAGAAATAAACATGTTTCTGCAAGTTTGGTCAACCCCATGTAAGTTATGGGGCAGTAACATCACACTTTTCAAAACGTGTTTTTCAGCCCGAAATAAACGCGTTTTTTCAGGCAACTGAATCTACTTGTAACAGCAAGGCTCAGAAGAGCCCACACACTCAGCCCTTAACCCCAGTGTGCAGAAAGGGTCAAAACGTGTTTTTCAGCAGAAATAAACATGTTTCTGCAAGTTTGGTCAACCCCATGTAAGTTATGGGGCAGTAACATCACACTTTTCAAAACGTGTTTTTCAGCCCGAAATAAACGCGTTTTTTCAGACAACTGAATCTCCTTGTAACAGCAAGGCTCAGAAGAGCCCACACACTCAGCCCTTAACCCCAGTGTACAGAAAGTGTCAAAACGTGTTTTTCAGCAGAAATAAACATGTTTCTGCAAGTTTGGTCAACCCCATGTAAGTTATGGGGCAGTAACATCACACTTTTCAAAACGTGTTTTTCAGCCCGAAATAAACGCGTTTTTTCAGGCAACTGAATCTACTTGTAACAGCAAGGCTCAGAAGAGCCCACACACTCAGCCCTTAACCCCAGTGTGCAGAAAGGGTCAAAACGTGTTTTTCAGCAGAAATAAACATGTTTCTGCAAGTTTGGTCAACCCCATGTAAGTTATGGGGCAGTAACATCACACTTTTCAAAACGTGTTTTTCAGCCCGAAATAAACGCGTTTTTTCAGACAACTGAATCTCCTTGTAACAGCAAGGCTCAGAAGAGCCCACACACTCAGCCCTTAACCCCAGTGTACAGAAAGTGTCAAAACGTGTTTTTCAGCAGAAATAAACATGTTTCTGCAAGTTTGGTCAACCCCATGTAAGTTATGGGCAGTATTATCACACTTTTCAAAACGTGTTTTTCAGCCCGAAATAAACGCGTTTTTTCAGGCAACTGAATCTACTTGTAACAGCAAGGCTCAGAAGAGCCCACACACTCAGCCCTTAACCCCAGTGTACAGAAAGTGTCAAAACGTGTTTTTCAGCAGAAATAAACATGTTTCTGCAAGTTTGGTCAACCCCATGTAAGTTATGGGGCAGTAACAGAACACTTTTCAAAACGTGTTTTTCAGCCCGAAATAAACGCGTTTTTTCAGACAACTGAATCTCCTTGTAACAGCAAGGCTCAGAAGAGCCCACACACTCAGCCCTTAACCCCAGTGTACAGAAAGTGTCAAAACGTGTTTTTCAGCAGAAATAAACATGTTTCTGCAAGTTTGGTCAACCCCATGTAAGTTATGGGGCAGTAACATCACACTTTTCAAAACGTGTTTTTCAGCCCGAAATAAACGCGTTTTTTCAGGCAACTGAATCTACTTGTAACAGCAAGGCTCAGAAGAGCCCACACACTCAGCCCTTAACCCCAGTGTGCAGAAAGGGTCAAAACGTGTTTTTCAGCAGAAATAAACATGTTTCTGCAAGTTTGGTCAACCCCATGTAAGTTATGGGGCAGTAACATCACACTTTTCAAAACGTGTTTTTCAGCCCGAAATAAACGCGTTTTTTCAGACAACTGAATCTCCTTGTAACAGCAAGGCTCAGAAGAGCCCACACACTCAGCCCTTAACCCCAGTGTACAGAAAGTGTCAAAACGTGTTTTTCAGCAGAAATAAACATGTTTCTGCAAGTTTGGTCAACCCCATGTAAGTTATGGGGCAGTATTATCACACTTTTCAAAACGTGTTTTTCAGCCCGAAATAAACGCGTTTTTTCAGGCAACTGAATCTACTTGTAACAGCAAGGCTCAGAAGAGCCCACACACTCAGCCCTTAACCCCAGTGTACAGAAAGTGTCAAAACGTGTTTTTCAGCAGAAATAAACATGTTTCTGCAAGTTTGGTCAACCCCATGTAAGTTATGGGGCAGTAACAGAACACTTTTCAAAACGTGTTTTTCAGCCCGAAATAAACGCGTTTTTTCAGGCAACTGAATCTACTTGTAACAGCAAGGCTCAGAAGAGCCCACACACTCAGCCCTTAACCCCAGTGTACAGAAAGTGTCAAAACGTGTTTTTCAGCAGAAATAAACATGTTTCTGCAAGTTTGGTCAACCCCATGTAAGTTATGGGGCAGTATTATCACACTTTTCAAAACGTGTTTTTCAGCCCGAAATAAACGCGTTTTTTCAGGCAACTGAATCTACTTGTAACAGCAAGGCTCAGAAGAGCCCACACACTCAGCCCTTAACCCCAGTGTACAGAAAGTGTCAAAACGTGTTTTTCAGCAGAAATAAACATGTTTCTGCAAGTTTGGTCAACCCCATGTAAGTTATGGGGCAGTAACATCACACTTTTCAAAACGTGTTTTTCAGCCCGAAATAAACGCGTTTTTTCAGGCAACTGAATCTACTTGTAACAGCAAGGCTCAGAAGAGCCCACACACTCAGCCCTTAACCCCAGTGTGCAGAAAGGGTCAAAACGTGTTTTTCAGCAGAAATAAACATGTTTCTGCAAGTTTGGTCAACCCCATGTAAGTTATGGGGCAGTAACATCACACTTTTCAAACCGTGTTTTTCAGCCCGAAATAAACGCGTTTTTTCAGACAACTGAATCTCCTTGTAACAGCAAGGCTCAGAAGAGCCCACACACTCAGCCCTTAACCCCAGTGTACAGAAAGTGTCAAAACGTGTTTTTCAGCAGAAATAAACATGTTTCTGCAAGTTTGGTCAACCCCATGTAAGTTATGGGGCAGTATTATCACACTTTTCAAAACGTGTTTTTCAGCCCGAAATAAACGCGTTTTTTCAGGCAACTGAATCTACTTGTAACAGCAAGGCTCAGAAGAGCCCACACACTCAGCCCTTAACCCCAGTGTACAGAAAGTGTCAAAACGTGTTTTTCAGCAGAAATAAACATGTTTCTGCAAGTTTGGTCAACCCCATGTAAGTTATGGGGCAGTAACATCACACTTTTCAAAACGTGTTTTTCAGCCCGAAATAAACGCGTTTTTTCAGGCAACTGAATCTACTTGTAACAGCAAGGCTCAGAAGAGCCCACACACTCAGCCCTTAACCCCAGTGTGCAGAAAGGGTCAAAACGTGTTTTTCAGCAGAAATAAACATGTTTCTGCAAGTTTGGTCAACCCCATGTAAGTTATGGGGCAGTAACATCACACTTTTCAAAACGTGTTTTTCAGCCCGAAATAAACGCGTTTTTTCAGACAACTGAATCTCCTTGTAACAGCAAGGCTCAGAAGAGCCCACACACTCAGCCCTTAACCCCAGTGTACAGAAAGTGTCAAAACGTGTTTTTCAGCAGAAATAAACATGTTTCTGCAAGTTTGGTCAACCCCATGTAAGTTATGGGGCAGTAACATCACACTTTTCAAAACGTGTTTTTCAGCCCGAAATAAACGCGTTTTTTCAGGCAACTGAATCTACTTGTAACAGCAAGGCTCAGAAGAGCCCACACACTCAGCCCTTAACCCCAGTGTGCAGAAAGGGTCAAAACGTGTTTTTCAGCAGAAATAAACATGTTTCTGCAAGTTTGGTCAACCCCATGTAAGTTATGGGGCAGTAACATCACACTTTTCAAAACGTGTTTTTCAGCCCGAAATAAACGCGTTTTTTCAGACAACTGAATCTCCTTGTAACAGCAAGGCTCAGAAGAGCCCACACACTCAGCCCTTAACCCCAGTGTACAGAAAGTGTCAAAACGTGTTTTTCAGCAGAAATAAACATGTTTCTGCAAGTTTGGTCAACCCCATGTAAGTTATGGGCAGTATTATCACACTTTTCAAAACGTGTTTTTCAGCCCGAAATAAACGCGTTTTTTCAGGCAACTGAATCTACTTGTAACAGCAAGGCTCAGAAGAGCCCACACACTCAGCCCTTAACCCCAGTGTACAGAAAGTGTCAAAACGTGTTTTTCAGCAGAAATAAACATGTTTCTGCAAGTTTGGTCAACCCCATGTAAGTTATGGGGCAGTAACAGAACACTTTTCAAAACGTGTTTTTCAGCCCGAAATAAACGCGTTTTTTCAGACAACTGAATCTCCTTGTAACAGCAAGGCTCAGAAGAGCCCACACACTCAGCCCTTAACCCCAGTGTACAGAAAGTGTCAAAACGTGTTTTTCAGCAGAAATAAACATGTTTCTGCAAGTTTGGTCAACCCCATGTAAGTTATGGGGCAGTAACATCACACTTTTCAAAACGTGTTTTTCAGCCCGAAATAAACGCGTTTTTTCAGGCAACTGAATCTACTTGTAACAGCAAGGCTCAGAAGAGCCCACACACTCAGCCCTTAACCCCAGTGTGCAGAAAGGGTCAAAACGTGTTTTTCAGCAGAAATAAACATGTTTCTGCAAGTTTGGTCAACCCCATGTAAGTTATGGGGCAGTAACATCACACTTTTCAAAACGTGTTTTTCAGCCCGAAATAAACGCGTTTTTTCAGACAACTGAATCTCCTTGTAACAGCAAGGCTCAGAAGAGCCCACACACTCAGCCCTTAACCCCAGTGTACAGAAAGTGTCAAAACGTGTTTTTCAGCAGAAATAAACATGTTTCTGCAAGTTTGGTCAACCCCATGTAAGTTATGGGGCAGTATTATCACACTTTTCAAAACGTGTTTTTCAGCCCGAAATAAACGCGTTTTTTCAGGCAACTGAATCTACTTGTAACAGCAAGGCTCAGAAGAGCCCACACACTCAGCCCTTAACCCCAGTGTACAGAAAGTGTCAAAACGTGTTTTTCAGCAGAAATAAACATGTTTCTGCAAGTTTGGTCAAC
Source organism: Lepisosteus oculatus (assembly GCF_040954835.1). Taxonomy (NCBI): domain Eukaryota; kingdom Metazoa; phylum Chordata; class Actinopteri; order Semionotiformes; family Lepisosteidae; genus Lepisosteus; species Lepisosteus oculatus. The sequence continues at coordinate 12,300 of NW_027168047.1, read as the reverse complement.
CCCATGTAAGTTATGGGGCAGTAACAGAACACTTTCAAAACGTGTTTTTCAGCCCGAAATAAACGCGTTTTTTCAGGCAACTGAATCTACTTGTAACAGCAAGGCTCAGAAGAGCCCACACACTCAGCCCTTAACCCCAGTGTACAGAAAGTGTCAAAACGTGTTTTTCAGCAGAAATAAACATGTTTCTGCAAGTTTGGTCAACCCCATGTAAGTTATGGGGCAGTATTATCACACTTTTCAAAACGTGTTTTTCAGCCCGAAATAAACGCGTTTTTTCAGGCAACTGAATCTACTTGTAACAGCAAGGCTCAGAAGAGCCCACACACTCAGCCCTTAACCCCAGTGTACAGAAAGTGTCAAAACGTGTTTTCAGCAGAAATAAACATGTTTCTGCAAGTTTGGTCAACCCCATGTAAGTTATGGGGCAGTAACATCACACTTTTCAAACGTGTTTTTCAGCCCGAAATAAACGCGTTTTTTCAGGCAACTGAATCTACTTGTAACAGCAAGGCTCAGAAGAGCCCACACACTCAGCCCTTAACCCCAGTGTGCAGAAAGGGTCAAAACGTGTTTTTCAGCAGAAATAAACATGTTTCTGCAAGTTTGGTCAACCCCATGTAAGTTATGGGGCAGTAACATCACACTTTTCAAACCGTGTTTTTCAGCCCGAAATAAACGCGTTTTTTCAGACAACTGAATCTCCTTGTAACAGCAAGGCTCAGAAGAGCCCACACACTCAGCCCTTAACCCCAGTGTACAGAAAGTGTCAAAACGTGTTTTTCAGCAGAAATAAACATGTTTCTGCAAGTTTGGTCAACCCCATGTAAGTTATGGGGCAGTATTATCACACTTTTCAAAACGTGTTTTTCAGCCCGAAATAAACGCGTTTTTTCAGGCAACTGAATCTACTTGTAACAGCAAGGCTCAGAAGAGCCCACACACTCAGCCCTTAACCCCAGTGTACAGAAAGTGTCAAAACGTGTTTTTCAGCAGAAATAAACATGTTTCTGCAAGTTTGGTCAACCCCATGTAAGTTATGGGGCAGTAACATCACACTTTTCAAAACGTGTTTTTCAGCCCGAAATAAACGCGTTTTTTCAGGCAACTGAATCTACTTGTAACAGCAAGGCTCAGAAGAGCCCACACACTCAGCCCTTAACCCCAGTGTGCAGAAAGGGTCAAAACGTGTTTTTCAGCAGAAATAAACATGTTTCTGCAAGTTTGGTCAACCCCATGTAAGTTATGGGGCAGTAACATCACACTTTTCAAAACGTGTTTTTCAGCCCGAAATAAACGCGTTTTTTCAGACAACTGAATCTCCTTGTAACAGCAAGGCTCAGAAGAGCCCACACACTCAGCCCTTAACCCCAGTGTACAGAAAGTGTCAAAACGTGTTTTTCAGCAGAAATAAACATGTTTCTGCAAGTTTGGTCAACCCCATGTAAGTTATGGGGCAGTAACATCACACTTTTCAAAACGTGTTTTTCAGCCCGAAATAAACGCGTTTTTTCAGGCAACTGAATCTACTTGTAACAGCAAGGCTCAGAAGAGCCCACACACTCAGCCCTTAACCCCAGTGTGCAGAAAGGGTCAAAACGTGTTTTTCAGCAGAAATAAACATGTTTCTGCAAGTTTGGTCAACCCCATGTAAGTTATGGGGCAGTAACATCACACTTTTCAAAACGTGTTTTTCAGCCCGAAATAAACGCGTTTTTTCAGACAACTGAATCTCCTTGTAACAGCAAGGCTCAGAAGAGCCCACACACTCAGCCCTTAACCCCAGTGTACAGAAAGTGTCAAAACGTGTTTTTCAGCAGAAATAAACATGTTTCTGCAAGTTTGGTCAACCCCATGTAAGTTATGGGGCAGTAACATCACACTTTTCAAAACGTGTTTTTCAGCCCGAAATAAACGCGTTTTTTCAGACAACTGAATCTCCTTGTAACAGCAAGGCTCAGAAGAGCCCACACACTCAGTCCTTAACCCCAGTGTACAGAAAGTGTCAAAACGTGTTTTTCAGCAGAAATAAACATGTTTCTGCAAGTTTGGTCAACCCCATGTAAGTTATGGGGCAGTAACAGAACACTTTTCAAAACGTGTTTTTCAGCCCGAAATAAACGCGTTTTTTCAGGCAACTGAATCTACTTGTAACAGCAAGGCTCAGAAGAGCCCACACACTCAGCCCTTAACCCCAGTGTGCAGAAAGGGTCAAAACGTGTTTTTCAGCAGAAATAAACATGTTTCTGCAAGTTTGGTCAACCCCATGTAAGTTATGGGGCAGTAACATCACACTTTTCAAAACGAGTTTTTCAGCCCGAAATAAACGCGTTTTTTCAGACAACTGAATCTCCTTGTAACAGCAAGGCTCAGAAGAGCCCACACACTCAGCCCTTAACCCCAGTGTACAGAAAGTGTCAAAACGTGTTTTTCAGCAGAAATAAACATGTTTCTGCAAGTTTGGTCAACCCCATGTAAGTTATGGGGCAGTAACATCACACTTTTCAAAACGTGTTTTTCAGCCCGAAATAAACGCGTTTTTTCAGACAACTGAATCTACTTGTAACAGCAAGGCTCAGAAGAGCCCACACACTCAGCCCTTAACCCCAGTGTGCAGAAGGGTCAAAACGTGTTTTTCAGCAGAAATAAACATGTTTCTGCAAGTTTGGTCAACCCCATGTAAGTTATGGGGCAGTAACAGAACACTTTTCAAAACGTGTTTTTCAGCCCGAAATAAACGCGTTTTTTCAGACAACTGAATCTCCTTGTAACAGCAAGGCTCAGAAGAGCCCACACACTCAGCCCTTAACCCCAGTGTACAGAAAGTGTCAAAACGTGTTTTTCAGCAGAAATAAACATGTTTCTGCAAGTTTGGTCAACCCCATGTAAGTTATGGGGCAGTAACAGAACACTTTTCAAAACGTGTTTTTCAGCCCGAAATAAACGCGTTTTTTCAGGCAACTGAATCTACTTGTAACAGCAAGGCTCAGAAGAGCCCACACACTCAGCCCTTAACCCCAGTGTGCAGAAAGGGTCAAAACGTGTTTTTCAGCAGAAATAAACATGTTTCTGCAAGTTTGGTCAACCCCATGTAAGTTATGGGGCAGTAACATCACACTTTTCAAAACGAGTTTTTCAGCCCGAAATAAACGCGTTTTTTCAGACAACTGAATCTCCTTGTAACAGCAAGGCTCAGAAGAGCCCACACACTCAGCCCTTAACCCCAGTGTACAGAAAGTGTCAAAACGTGTTTTTCAGCAGAAATAAACATGTTTCTGCAAGTTTGGTCAACCCCATGTAAGTTATGGGGCAGTAACATCACACTTTTCAAAACGTGTTTTTCAGCCCGAAATAAACGCGTTTTTTCAGACAACTGAATCTACTTGTAACAGCAAGGCTCAGAAGAGCCCACACACTCAGCCCTTAACCCCAGTGTGCAGAAAGGGTCAAAACGTGTTATTCAGCAGAAATAAACATGTTTCTGCAAGTTTGGTCAACCCATGTAAGTTATGGGGCAGTAACATCACACTTTTCAAAACGTGTTTTTCAGCCCAAAATAAACGCGTTTTTTCAGGCAACTGAATCTACTTGTAACAGCAAGGCTCAGAAGAGCCCACACACTCAGCCCTTAACCCCAGTGTACAGAAAGTGTCAAAACGTGTTTTTCAGCAGAAATAAACATGTTTCTGCAAGTTTGGTCAACCCCATGTAAGTTATGGGGCAGTAACATCACACTTTTCAAAACGTGTTTTTCAGCCCGAAATAAACGCGTTTTTCAGACAACTGAATCTCCTTGTAACAGCAAGGCTCAGAAGAGCCCACACACTCAGCCCTTAACCCCAGTGTACAGAAAGTGTCAAAACGTGTTTTTCAGCAGAAATAAACATGTTTCTGCAAGTTTGGTCAACCCCATGTAAGTTATGGGGCAGTAACATCACACTTTTCAAAACGTGTTTTTCAGCCCGAAATAAACGCGTTTTTTCAGGCAACTGAATCTACTTGTAACAGCAAGGCTCAGAAGAGCCCACACACTCAGCCCTTAACCCCAGTGTGCAGAAAGGGTCAAAACGTGTTTTTCAGCAGAAATAAACATGTTTCTGCAAGTTTGGTCAACCCCATGTAAGTTATGGGGCAGTAACATCACACTTTTCAAAACGTGTTTTTCAGCCCGAAATAAACGCGTTTTTTCAGACAACTGAATCTCCTTGTAACAGCAAGGCTCAGAAGAGCCCACACACTCAGCCCTTAACCCCAGTGTACAGAAAGTGTCAAAACGTGTTTTTCAGCAGAAATAAACATGTTTCTGCAAGTTTGGTCAACCCCATGTAAGTTATGGGGCAGTAACAGAACACTTTTCAAAACGTGTTTTTCAGCCCGAAATAAACGCGTTTTTTCAGACAACTGAATCTCCTTGTAACAGCAAGGCTCAGAAGAGCCCACACACTCAGCCCTTAACCCCAGTGTACAGAAAGTGTCAAAACGTGTTTTTCAGCAGAAATAAACATGTTTCTGCAAGTTTGGTCAACCCCATGTAAGTTATGGGGCAGTAACAGAACACTTTTCAAAACGTGTTTTTCAGCCCGAAATAAACGCGTTTTTTCAGGCAACTGAATCTACTTGTAACAGCAAGGCTCAGAAGAGCCCACACACTCAGCCCTTAACCCCAGTGTGCAGAAAGGGTCAAAACGTGTTTTTCAGCAGAAATAAACATGTTTCTGCAAGTTTGGTCAACCACATGTAAGTTATGGGGCAGTAACATCACACTTTTCAAAACGAGTTTTTCAGCCCGAAATAAACGCGTTTTTCAGACAACTGAATCTCCTTGTAACAGCAAGGCTCAGAAGAGCCCACACACTCAGCCCTTAACCCCAGTGTGCAGAAAGGGTCAAAACGTGTTTTTCAGCAGAAATAAACATGTTTCTGCAAGTTTGGTCAACCCCATGTAAGTTATGGGGCAGTAACATCACACTTTTCAAAACGTGTTTTTCAGCCCGAAATAAACGCGTTTTTTCAGACAACTGAATCTCCTTGTAACAGCAAGGCTCAGAAGAGCCCACACACTCAGCCCTTAACCCCAGTGTACAGAAAGTGTCAAAACGTGTTTTTCAGCAGAAATAAACATGTTTCTGCAAGTTTGGTCAACCCATGTAAGTTATGGGGCAGTAACATCACACTTTTCAAAACGTGTTTTTCAGCCCGAAATAAACGCGTTTTTTCAGGCAACTGAATCTACTTGTAACAGCAAGGCTCAGAAGAGCCCACACACTCAGCCCCTTAACCCCAGTGTGCAGAAAGGGTCAAAACGTGTTTTTCAGCAGAAATAAACATGTTTCTGCAAGTTTGGTCAACCCCATGTAAGTTATGGGGCAGTAACATCACACTTTTCAAAACGTGTTTTTCAGCCCGAAATAAACGCGTTTTTTCAGACAACTGAATCTCCTTGTAACAGCAAGGCTCAGAAGAGCCCACACACTCAGCCCTTAACCCCAGTGTACAGAAAGTGTCAAAACGTGTTTTTCAGCAGAAATAAACATGTTTCTGCAAGTTTGGTCAACCCCATGTAAGTTATGGGGCAGTAACAGAACACTTTTCAAAACGTGTTTTTCAGCCCGAAATAAACGCGTTTTTTCAGACAACTGAATCTCCTTGTAACAGCAAGGCTCAGAAGAGCCCACACACTCAGCCCTTAACCCCAGTGTACAGAAAGTGTCAAAACGTGTTTTTCAGCAGAAATAAACATGTTTCTGCAAGTTTGGTCAACCCCATGTAAGTTATGGGGCAGTAACATCACACTTTTCAAAACGTGTTTTTCAGCCCGAAAGAAACGCGTTTTTTCAGACAACTGAATCTCCTTGTAACAGCAAGGCTCAGAAGAGCCCACACACTCAGCCCTTAACCCCAGTGTACAGAAAGTGTCAAAACGTGTTTTCAGCAGAAATAAACATGTTTCTGCAAGTTTGGTCAACCCCATGTAAGTTATGGGGCAGTAACATCACACTTTTCAAAACGTGTTTTTCAGCCCGAAATAAACGCGTTTTTTCAGACAACTGAATCTCCTTGTAACAGCAAGGCTCAGAAGAGCCCACACACTCAGCCCTTAACCCCAGTGTACAGAAAGTGTCAAAACGTGTTTTTCAGCAGAAATAAACATGTTTCTGCAAGTTTGGTCAACCCCATGTAAGTTATGGGGCAGTAACAGAACACTTTTCAAAACGTGTTTTTCAGCCCGAAATAAACGCGTTTTTTCAGGCAACTGAATCTACTTGTAACAGCAAGGCTCAGAAGAGCCCACAACACTCAGCCCTTAACCCCAGTGTGCAGAAAGGGTCAAAACGTGTTTTTCAGCAGAAATAAACATGTTTCTGCAAGTTTGGTCAACCCCATGTAAGTTATGGGGCAGTAACATCACACTTTTCAAAACGTGTTTTTCAGCCCGAAATAAACGCGTTTTTTCAGACAACTGAATCTCCTTGTAACAGCAAGGCTCAGAAAGAGCCCACACACTCAGCCCTTAACCCCAGTGTACAGAAAGTGTCAAAACGTGTTTTTCAGCAGAAATAAACATGTTTCTGCAAGTTTGGTCAACCCCATGTAAGTTATGGGGCAGTAACAGAACACTTTTCAAAACGTGTTTTTCAGCCCGAAATAAACGCGTTTTTTCAGACAACTGAATCTCCTTGTAACAGCAAGGCTCAGAAGAGCCCACACACTCAGCCCTTAACCCCAGTGTACAGAAAGTGTCAAAACGTGTTTTTCAGCAGAAATAAACATGTTTCTGCAAGTTTGGTCAACCCCATGTAAGTTATGGGGCAGTAACATCACACTTTTCAAAACGTGTTTTTCAGCCCGAAAGAAACGCGTTTTTTCAGACAACTGAATCTCCTTGTAACAGCAAGGCTCAGAAGAGCCCACACACTCAGCCCTTAACCCCAGTGTACAGAAAGTGTCAAAACGTGTTTTTCAGCAGAAATAAACATGTTTCTGCAAGTTTGGTCAACCCCATGTAAGTTATGGGGCAGTAACATCACACTTTTCAAAACGTGTTTTTCAGCCCGAAATAAACGCGTTTTTTCAGGCAACTGAATCTACTTGTAACAGCAAGGCTCAGAAGAGCCCACACACTCAGCCCTTAACCCCAGTGTACAGAAAGTGTCAAAACGTGTTTTTCAGCAGAAATAAACATGTTTCTGCAAGTTTGGTCAACCCCATGTAAGTTATGGGGCAGTAACATCACACTTTTCAAAACGAGTTTTTCAGCCCGAAATAAACGCGTTTTTCAGACAACTGAATCTCCTTGTAACAGCAAGGCTCAGAAGAGCCCACACACTCAGCCCTTAACCCCAGTGTACAGAAAGTGTCAAAACGTGTTTTCAGCAGAAATAAACATGTTTCTGCAAGTTTGGTCAACCCCATGTAAGTTATGGGGCAGTAACAGCACACTTTTCAAAACGTGTTTTTCAGCCCGAAATAAACGCGTTTTTTCAGACAACTGAATCTACTTGTAACAGCAAGGCTCAGAAGAGCCCACACACTCAGCCCTTAACCCCAGTGTGCAGAAAGGGTCAAAACGTGTTATTCAGCAGAAATAAACATGTTTCTGCAAGTTTGGTCAACCCCATGTAAGTTATGGGGCAGTAACATCACACTTTTCAAAACGTGTTTTTCAGCCCAAAATAAACGCGTTTTTTCAGCAACTGAATCTACTTGTAACAGCAAGGCTCAGAAGAGCCCACACACTCAGCCCTTAACCCCAGTGTACAGAAAGTGTCAAAACGTGTTTTTCAGCAGAAATAAACATGTTTCTGCAAGTTTGGTCAACCCCATGTAAGTTATGGGGCAGTAACATCACACTTTTCAAAACGTGTTTTTCAGCCCGAAATAAACGCGTTTTTCAGACAACTGAATCTCCTTGTAACAGCAAGGCTCAGAAGAGCCCACACACTCAGCCCTTAACCCCAGTGTACAGAAAGTGTCAAAACGTGTTTTTCAGCAGAAATAAACATGTTTCTGCAAGTTTGGTCAACCCCATGTAAGTTATGGGGCAGTAACATCACACTTTTCAAAACGTGTTTTTCAGCCCGAAATAAACGCGTTTTTTCAGGCAACTGAATCTACTTGTAACAGCAAGGCTCAGAAGAGCCCACACACTCAGCCCTTAACCCCAGTGTGCAGAAAGGGTCAAAACGTGTTTTTCAGCAGAAATAAACATGTTTCTGCAAGTTTGGTCAACCCCATGTAAGTTATGGGGCAGTAACATCACACTTTTCAAAACGTGTTTTTCAGCCCGAAATAAACGCGTTTTTTCAGACAACTGAATCTCCTTGTAACAGCAAGGCTCAGAAGAGCCCACACACTCAGCCCTTAACCCCAGTGTACAGAAAGTGTCAAAACGTGTTTTTCAGCAGAAATAAACATGTTTCTGCAAGTTTGGTCAACCCCATGTAAGTTATGGGGCAGTAACAGAACACTTTTCAAAACGTGTTTTTCAGCCCGAAATAAACGCGTTTTTTCAGACAACTGAATCTCCTTGTAACAGCAAGGCTCAGAAGAGCCCACACACTCAGCCCTTAACCCCAGTGTACAGAAAGTGTCAAAACGTGTTTTTCAGCAGAAATAAACATGTTTCTGCAAGTTTGGTCAACCCCATGTAAGTTATGGGGCAGTAACATCACACTTTTCAAAACGTGTTTTTCAGCCCGAAATAAACGCGTTTTTTCAGGCAACTGAATCTACTTGTAACAGCAAGGCTCAGAAGAGCCCACACACTCAGCCCTTAACCCCAGTGTACAGAAAGTGTCAAAACGTGTTTTTCAGCAGAAATAAACATGTTTCTGCAAGTTTGGTCAACCCCATGTAAGTTATGGGGCAGTAACATCACACTTTTCAAAACGAGTTTTTCAGCCCGAAATAAACGCGTTTTTTCAGACAACTGAATCTCCTTGTAACAGCAAGGCTCAGAAGAGCCCACACACTCAGCCCTTAACCCCAGTGTACAGAAAGTGTCAAAACGTGTTTTTCAGCAGAAATAAACATGTTTCTGCAAGTTTGGTCAACCCCATGTAAGTTATGGGGCAGTAACATCACACTTTTCAAAACGTGTTTTTCAGCCCGAAATAAACGCGTTTTTTCAGACAACTGAATCTACTTGTAACAGCAAGGCTCAGAAGAGCCCACACACTCAGCCCTTAACCCCAGTGTGCAGAAAGGGTCAAAACGTGTTATTCAGCAGAAATAAACATGTTTCTGCAAGTTTGGTCAACCCCATGTAAGTTATGGGGCAGTAACATCACACTTTTCAAAACGTGTTTTTCAGCCCGAAATAAACGCGTTTTTTCAGGCAACTGAATCTACTTGTAACAGCAAGGCTCAGAAGAGCCCACACACTCAGCCCTTAACCCCAGTGTACAGAAAGTGTCAAAACGTGTTTTTCAGCAGAAATAAACATGTTTCTGCAAGTTTGGTCAACCCCATGTAAGTTATGGGGCAGTAACATCACACTTTTCAAAACGTGTTTTTCAGCCCGAAATAAACGCGTTTTTTCAGACAACTGAATCTCCTTGTAACAGCAAGGCTCAGAAGAGCCCACACACTCAGCCCTTAACCCCAGTGTACAGAAAGTGTCAAAACGTGTTTTTCAGCAGAAATAAACATGTTTCTGCAAGTTTGGTCAACCCCATGTAAGTTATGGGGCAGTAACATCACACTTTTCAAAACGTGTTTTTCAGCCCGAAATAAACGCGTTTTTCAGGCAACTGAATCTACTTGTAACAGCAAGGCTCAGAAGAGCCCACACACTCAGCCCTTAACCCCAGTGTGCAGAAAGGGTCAAAACGTGTTTTTCAGCAGAAATAAACATGTTTCTGCAAGTTTGGTCAACCCCATGTAAGTTATGGGGCAGTAACATCACACTTTTCAAAACGTGTTTTTCAGCCCGAAATAAACGCGTTTTTTCAGACAACTGAATCTCCTTGTAACAGCAAGGCTCAGAAGAGCCCACACACTCAGCCCTTAACCCCAGTGTACAGAAAGTGTCAAAACGTGTTTTTCAGCAGAAATAAACATGTTTCTGCAAGTTTGGTCAACCCCATGTAAGTTATGGGGCAGTAACAGAACACTTTTCAAAACGTGTTTTTCAGCCCGAAATAAACGCGTTTTTTCAGACAACTGAATCTCCTTGTAACAGCAAGGCTCAGAAGAGCCCACACACTCAGCCCTTAACCCCAGTGTACAGAAAGTGTCAAAACGTGTTTTTCAGCAGAAATAAACATGTTTCTGCAAGTTTGGTCAACCCCATGTAAGTTATGGGGCAGTAACAGAACACTTTTCAAAACGTGTTTTTCAGCCCGAAATAAACGCGTTTTTTCAGGCAACTGAATCTACTTGTAACAGCAAGGCTCAGAAGAGCCCACACACTCAGCCCTTAACCCCAGTGTGCAGAAAGGGTCAAAACGTGTTTTTCAGCAGAAATAAACATGTTTCTGCAAGTTTGGTCAACCACATGTAAGTTATGGGGCAGTAACATCACACTTTTCAAAACGAGTTTTTCAGCCCGAAATAAACGCGTTTTTTCAGACAACTGAATCTCCTTGTAACAGCAAGGCTCAGAAGAGCCCACACACTCAGCCCTTAACCCCAGTGTGCAGAAAGGGTCAAAACGTGTTTTTCAGCAGAAATAAACATGTTTCTGCAAGTTTGGTCAACCCCATGTAAGTTATGGGGCAGTAACATCACACTTTTCAAAACGTGTTTTTCAGCCCGAAATAAACGCGTTTTTTCAGACAACTGAATCTCCTTGTAACAGCAAGGCTCAGAAGAGCCCACACACTCAGCCCTTAACCCCAGTGTACAGAAAGTGTCAAAACGTGTTTTTCAGCAGAAATAAACATGTTTCTGCAAGTTTGGTCAACCCCATGTAAGTTATGGGGCAGTAACATCACACTTTTCAAAACGTGTTTTTCAGCCCGAAATAAACGCGTTTTTTCAGGCAACTGAATCTACTTGTAACAGCAAGGCTCAGAAGAGCCCACACACTCAGCCCTTAACCCCAGTGTGCAGAAAGGGTCAAAACGTGTTTTTCAGCAGAAATAAACATGTTTCTGCAAGTTTGGTCAACCCCATGTAAGTTATGGGGCAGTAACATCACACTTTTCAAAACGTGTTTTTCAGCCCGAAATAAACGCGTTTTTTCAGACAACTGAATCTCCTTGTAACAGCAAGGCTCAGAAGAGCCCACACACTCAGCCCTTAACCCCAGTGTACAGAAAGTGTCAAAACGTGTTTTTCAGCAGAAATAAACATGTTTCTGCAAGTTTGGTCAACCCCATGTAAGTTATGGGGCAGTAACAGAACACTTTCAAAACGTGTTTTTCAGCCCGAAATAAACGCGTTTTTTCAGACAACTGAATCTCCTTGTAACAGCAAGGCTCAGAAGAGCCCACACACTCAGCCCTTAACCCCAGTGTACAGAAAGTGTCAAAACGTGTTTTTCAGCAGAAATAAACATGTTTCTGCAAGTTTGGTCAACCCCATGTAAGTTATGGGGCAGTAACATCACACTTTTCAAAACGTGTTTTTCAGCCCGAAAGAAACGCGTTTTTTCAGACAACTGAATCTCCTTGTAACAGCAAGGCTCAGAAGAGCCCACACACTCAGCCCTTAACCCCAGTGTACAGAAAGTGTCAAAACGTGTTTTTCAGCAGAAATAAACATGTTTCTGCAAGTTTGGTCAACCCCATGTAAGTTATGGGGCAGTAACATCACACTTTTCAAAACGTGTTTTTCAGCCCGAAATAAACGCGTTTTTTCAGACAACTGAATCTCCTTGTAACAGCAAGGCTCAGAAGAGCCCACACACTCAGCCCTTAACCCCAGTGTACAGAAAGTGTCAAAACGTGTTTTTCAGCAGAAATAAACATGTTTCTGCAAGTTTGGTCAACCCCATGTAAGTTATGGGGCAGTAACATCACACTTTTCAAAACGTGTTTTTCAGCCCGAAATAAACGCGTTTTTTCAGGCAACTGAATCTACTTGTAACAGCAAGGCTCAGAAGAGCCCACACACTCAGCCCTTAACCCCAGTGTGCAGAAAGGGTCAAAACGTGTTTTTCAGCAGAAATAAACATGTTCTGCAAGTTTGGTCAACCCCATGGTAAGTTATGGGGCAGTAACATCACACTTTTCAAAACGTGTTTTTCAGCCCGAAATAAACGCGTTTTTTCAGACAACTGAATCTCCTTGTAACAGCAAGGCTCAGAAGAGCCCACACACTCAGCCCTTAACCCCAGTGTACAGAAAGTGTCAA
>NW_027168046.1:0-73070 GCF_040954835.1 Lepisosteus oculatus | reverse complement strand
CTCTGCTCTTAACCCCACTGTGCAGAAAGTGTCAAAACGTGTTTTTCAGCAGAAAAAAACATGTTTTTGGAAGTTTGGTCAACCCCATGTAAGTTATGGGGCAGTTACAGCACTTTTTTCAAAACGTGTTTTTCAGCCCGAAATAAACGCGTTTTTTCAGACAACTGAATCCCTATGTAACTGCAAAGCTCAGAAGAGCCCACACACTCAGCTCTTAACCCCAGTGTGCAGAAAGTGTCAAAACATGTTTTTCAGCAGAAATAAACATGTTTCTGCAAGTTTGGTCAACCCCATGTAAGTTATGGGGCCGTAACAGCACTTTTTTCAAAACGTGTTTTTCAGCCCGAAATAAACGCGTTTTTTCAGACAACTGAATCCCTATGTAACTGCAAGGCTCAGAAGAGCCCACACACTCTGCTCTTAACCCCAGTGTGCAGAAAGTGTCAAAACGTGTTTTTCAGCAGAAATAAACATGTTTCTGCAAGTTTGGTCAACCCCATGTAAGTTATGGGGCAGTAACAGCACTTTTTTCAAAACGTGTTTTTCAGCCCGAAATAAACGCGTTTTTTCAGACAACTGAATCCCTATGTAACTGCAAGGCTCAGAAGAGCCCACACACTCTGCTCTTAACCCCACTGTGCAGAAAGTGTCAAAATGTGTTTTTCAGCAGAAAAAAACATGTTTTTGGAAGTTTGGTCAACCCCATGTAAGTTATGGGGCAGTTACAGCACTTTTTTCAAAACGTGTTTTTCAGCCCGAAATAAACGCGTTTTTTCAGACAACTGAATCCCTATGTAACTGCAAAGCTCAGAAGAGCCCACACACTCAGCTCTTAACCCCAGTGTGCAGAAAGTGTCAAAACATGTTTTTCAGCAGAAATAAACATGTTTCTGCAAGTTTGGTCAACCCCATGTAAGTTATGGGGCAGTAACAGCACTTTTTTCAAAACGTGTTTTTCAGCCCGAAATAAACGCGTTTTTTCAGACAACTGAATCCCTATGTAACTGCAAGGCTCAGAAGAGCCCACACACTCTGCTCTTAACCCCAGTGTGCAGAAAGTGTCAAAACGTGTTTTTCAGCAGAAATAAACATGTTTCTGCAAGTTTGGTCAACCCCATGTAAGTTATGGGGCAGTTACAGTACACTTTTCAAAACGTGTTTTTCAGCCCGAAATAAACACGTTTTTTCAGACAACTGAATCCCTATGTAACTGCAAGGCTCAGAAGAGCCCACACACTCTGCTCTTAACCCCAGTGTGCAGAAAGTGTTAAAACGTGATTTTCAGCAGAAATAAACATGTTTCTGCAAGTTTGGTCAACCCCATGTAAGTTATGGGGCAGTAACAGCACTTTTTTCAAAACGTGTTTTTCAGCCCGAAATAAACGCGTTTTTTCAGACAACTGAATCCCTATGTAACTGCAAAGCTCAGAAGAGCCCACACACTCAGCTCTTAACCCCACTGTGCAGAAAGTGTCAAAACCTGTTTTTCAGCAGAAATAAACATGTTTCTGCAAGTTTGGTCAACCCCATGTAAGTTATGGGGCAGTTACAGTACACTTTTCAAAACGTGTTTTTCAGCCCGAAATAAACGCGTTTTTTCAGACAACTGAATCCCTATGTAACTGCAAGGCTTAGAAGAGCCCACACACTCTGCTCTTAACCCCACTGTGCAGAAAGTGTCAAAACGTGTTTTTCAGCAGAAAAAAACATGTTTTTGGAAGTTTGGTCAACCCCATGTAAGTTATGGGGCAGTTACAGCACTTTTTTCAAAACGTGTTTTTCAGCCCGAAATAAACGCGTTTTTTCAGACAACTGAATCCCTATGTAACTGCAAAGCTCAGAAGAGCCCACACACTCAGCTCTTAACCCCAGTGTGCAGAAAGTGTCAAAACATGTTTTTCAGCAGAAATAAACATGTTTCTGCAAGTTTGGTCAACCCCATGTAAGTTATGGGGCAGTAACAGCACTTTTTTCAAAACGTGTTTTTCAGCCCGAAATAAACGCGTTTTTTCAGACAACTGAATCCCTATGTAACTGCAAGGCTCAGAAGAGCCCACACACTCTGCTCTTAACCCCAGTGTGCAGAAAGTGTCAAAACGTGTTTTTCAGCAGAAATAAACATGTTTCTGCAAGTTTGGTCAACCCCATGTAAGTTATGGGGCAGTAACAGCACTTTTTTCAAAACGTGTTTTTCAGCCCGAAATAAACGCGTTTTTTCAGACAACTGAATCCCTATGTAACTGCAAGGCTCAGAAGAGCCCACACACTCTGCTCTTAACCGCAGTGTGCAGAAAGTGTCAAAACGTGTTTTTCAGCAGAAATAAACATGTTTCTGCAAGTTTGGTCAACCCCATGTAAGTTATGGGGCAGTAACAGCACTTTTTTCAAAACGTGTTTTTCAGCCCGAAATAAACGCGTTTTTTCAGACAACTGAATCCCTATGTAACTGCAAAGCTCAGAAGAGCCCACACACTCAGCTCTTAACCCCAGTGTGCAGAAAGTGTCAAAACATGTTTTTCAGCAGAAATAAACATGTTTCTGCAAGTTTGGTCAACCCCATGTAAGTTATGGGGCAGTTACAGTACACTTTTCAAAACGTGTTTTTCAGCCCGAAATAAACACGTTTTTTCAGACAACTGAATCCCTATGTAACTGCAAGGCTCAGAAGAGCCCACACACTCTGCTCTTAACCCCAGTGTGCAGAAAGTGTTAAAACGTGATTTTCAGCAGAAATAAACATGTTTCTGCAAGTTTGGTCAACCCCATGTAAGTTATGGGGCAGTAACAGCACTTTTTTCAAAACGTGTTTTTCAGCCCGAAATAAACGCGTTTTTTCAGACAACTGAATCCCTATGTAACTGCAAAGCTCAGAAGAGCCCACACACTCAGCTCTTAACCCCACTGTGCAGAAAGTGTCAAAACATGTTTTTCAGCAGAAATAAACATGTTTCTGCAAGTTTGGTCAACCCCATGTAAGTTATGGGGCAGTTACAGTACACTTTTCAAAACGTGTTTTTCAGCCCGAAATAAACACGTTTTTTCAGACAACTGAATCCCTATGTAACTGCAAGGCTTAGAAGAGCCCACACACTCTGCTCTTAACCCCACTGTGCAGAAAGTGTCAAAACGTGTTTTTCAGCAGAAAAAAACATGTTTCTGGAAGTTTGGTCAACCCCATGTAAGTTATGGGGCAGTTACAGCACTTTTTTCAAAACGTGTTTTTCAGCCCGAAATAAACGCGTTTTTTCAGACAATTGAATCCCTATGTAACTGCAAAGCTCAGAAGAGCCCACACACTCAGCTCTTAACCCCAGTGTGCAGAAAGTGTCAAAACATGTTTTTCAGCAGAAATAAACATGTTTCTGCAAGTTTGGTCAACCCCATGTAAGTTATGGGGCAGTTACAGTACACTTTTCAAAACGTGTTTTTCAGCCCGAAATAAACACGTTTTTTCAGACAATTGAATCCCTATGTAACTGCAAAGCTCAGAAGAGCCCACACACTCAGCTCTTAACCCCAGTGTGCAGAAAGTGTCAAAACATGTTTTTCAGCAGAAATAAACATGTTTCTGCAAGTTTGGTCAACCCCATGTAAGTTATGGGGCAGTTACAGTACACTTTTCAAAACGTGTTTTTCAGCCCGAAATAAACACGTTTTTTCAGACAACTGAATCCCTATGTAACTGCAAGGCTCAGAAGAGCCCACACACTCTGCTCTTAACCCCAGTGTGCAGAAAGTGTTAAAACGTGATTTTCAGCAGAAATAAACATGTTTCTGCAAGTTTGGTCAACCCCATGTAAGTTATGGGGCAGTAACAGCACTTTTTTCAAAACGTGTTTTTCAGCCCGAAATAAACGCGTTTTTTCAGACAACTGAATCCCTATGTAACTGCAAAGCTCAGAAGAGCCCACACACTCAGCTCTTAACCCCACTGTGCAGAAAGTGTCAAAACATGTTTTTCAGCAGAAATAAACATGTTTCTGCAAGTTTGGTCAACCCCATGTAAGTTATGGGGCAGTTACAGTACACTTTTCAAAACGTGTTTTTCAGCCCGAAATAAACACGTTTTTTCAGACAACTGAATCCCTATGTAACTGCAAGGCTCAGAAGAGCCCACACACTCTGCTCTTAACCCCAGTGTGCAGAAAGTGTTAAAACGTGATTTTCAGCAGAAATAAACATGTTTCTGCAAGTTTGGTCAACCCCATGTAAGTTATGGGGCAGTAACAGCACTTTTTTCAAAACGTGTTTTTCAGCCCGAAATAAACGCGTTTTTTCAGACAACTGAATCCCTATGTAACTGCAAAGCTCAGAAGAGCCCACACACTCAGCTCTTAACCCCACTGTGCAGAAAGTGTCAAAACATGTTTTTCAGCAGAAATAAACATGTTTCTGCAAGTTTGGTCAACCCCATGTAAGTTATGGGGCAGTTACAGTACACTTTTCAAAACGTGTTTTTCAGCCCGAAATAAACACGTTTTTTCAGACAACTGAATCCCTATGTAACTGCAAGGCTTAGAAGAGCCCACACACTCTGCTCTTAACCCCACTGTGCAGAAAGTGTCAAAACGTGTTTTTCAGCAGAAAAAAACATGTTTCTGGAAGTTTGGTCAACCCCATGTAAGTTATGGGGCAGTTACAGCACTTTTTTCAAAACGTGTTTTTCAGCCCGAAATAAACGCGTTTTTTCAGACAACTGAATCCCTATGTAACTGCAAAGCTCAGAAGAGCCCACACACTCAGCTCTTAACCCCAGTGTGCAGAAAGTGTCAAAACATGTTTTTCAGCAGAAATAAACATGTTTCTGCAAGTTTGGTCAACCCCATGTAAGTTATGGGGCAGTTACAGTACACTTTTCAAAACGTGTTTTTCAGCCCGAAATAAACACGTTTTTTCAGACAACTGAATCCCTATGTAACTGCAAGGCTCAGAAGAGCCCACACACTCTGCTCTTAACCCCAGTGTGCAGAAAGTGTTAAAACGTGATTTTCAGCAGAAATAAACATGTTTCTGCAAGTTTGGTCAACCCCATGTAAGTTATGGGGCAGTAACAGCACTTTTTTCAAAACGTGTTTTTCAGCCCGAAATAAACGCGTTTTTTCAGACAACTGAATCCCTATGTAACTGCAAGGCTTAGAAGAGCCCACACACTCTGCTCTTAACCCCACTGTGCAGAAAGTGTCAAAACGTGTTTTTCAGCAGAAAAAAACATGTTTCTGGAAGTTTGGTCAACCCCATGTAAGTTATGGGGCAGTTACAGCACTTTTTTCAAAACGTGTTTTTCAGCCCGAAATAAACGCGTTTTTTCAGACAACTGAATCCCTATGTAACTGCAAAGCTCAGAAGAGCCCACACACTCAGCTCTTAACCCCAGTGTGCAGAAAGTGTCAAAACATGTTTTTCAGCAGAAATAAACATGTTTCTGCAAGTTTGGTCAACCCCATGTAAGTTATGGGGCAGTTACAGTACACTTTTCAAAACGTGTTTTTCAGCCCGAAATAAACACGTTTTTTCAGACAACTGAATCCCTATGTAACTGCAAAGCTCAGAAGAGCCCACACACTCAGCTCTTAACCCCAGTGTGCAGAAAGTGTCAAAACATGTTTTTCAGCAGAAATAAACATGTTTCTGCAAGTTTGGTCAACCCCATGTAAGTTATGGGGCAGTTACAGTACACTTTTCAAAACGTGTTTTTCAGCCCGAAATAAACACGTTTTTTCAGACAACTGAATCCCTATGTAACTGCAAGGCTCAGAAGAGCCCACACACTCTGCTCTTAACCCCAGTGTGCAGAAAGTGTTAAAACGTGATTTTCAGCAGAAGTAAACATGTTTCTGCAAGTTTGGTCAACCCCATGTAAGTTATGGGGCAGTAACAGCACTTTTTTCAAAACGTGTTTTTCAGCCCGAAATAAACGCGTTTTTTCAGACAACTGAATCCCTATGTAACTGCAAAGCTCAGAAGAGCCCACACACTCAGCTCTTAACCCCACTGTGCAGAAAGTGTCAAAACATGTTTTTCAGCAGAAATAAACATGTTTCTGCAAGTTTGGTCAACCCCATGTAAGTTATGGGGCAGTTACAGTACACTTTTCAAAACGTGTTTTTCAGCCCGAAATTAACGCGTTTTTTCAGACAACTGAATCCCTATGTAACTGCAAAGCTCAGAAGAGCCCACACACTCAGCTCTTAACCCCAGTGTGCAGAAAGTGTCAAAACGTGTTTTAAAGCAGAAATAAACATGTTTCTGCAAGTTTGGTCAACCCCATGTAAGTTATGGGGCAGTTACAGTACACTTTTCAAAACGTGTTTTTCAGCCCGAAATAAACACGTTTTTTCAGACAACTGAATCCCTATGTAACTGCAAGGCTCAGAAGAGCCCACACACTCTGCTCTTAACCCCAGTGTGCAGAAAGTGTCAAAACGTGTTTTTCAGCAGAAATAAACATGTTTCTGCAAGTTTGGTCAACCCCATGTAAGTTATGGGGCAGTTACAGTACACTTTTCAAAACGTGTTTTTCAGCCCGAAATAAACACGTTTTTTCAGACAACTGAATCCCTATGTAACTGCAAGGCTTAGAAGAGCCCACACACTCTGCTCTTAACCCCAGTGTGCAGAAAGTGTCAAAACGTGTTTTTCAGCAGAAATAAACGTGTTTCTGGAAGTTTGGTCAACCCCATGTAAGTTATGGGGCAGTTACAGCACTTTTTTCAAAACGTGTTTTTCAGCCCGAAATAAACGCGTTTTTTCAGACAACTGAATCCCTATGTAACTGCAAAGCTCAGAAGAGCCCACACACTCAGCTCTTAACCCCAGTGTGCAGAAAGTGTCAACACATGTTTTTCAGCAGAAATAAACATGTTTCTGCAAGTTTGGTCAACCCCATGTAAGTTATGGGGCAGTTACAGTACACTTTTCAAAACGTGTTTTTCAGCCCGAAATTAACGCGTTTTTTCAGACAACTGAATCCCTATGTAACTGCAAAGCTCAGAAGAGCCCACACACTCAGCTCTTAACCCCAGTGTGCAGAAAGTGTCAAAACATGTTTTTCAGCAGAAATAAACATGTTTCTGCAAGTTTGGTCAACCCCATGTAAGTTATGGGGCAGTAACAGCACTTTTTTCAAAACGTGTTTTTCAGCCCGAAATAAACGCGTTTTTTCAGACAACTGAATCCCTATGTAACTGCAAGGCTCAGAATAGCCCACACACTCTGCTCTTAACCCCAGTGTGCAGAAAGTGTCAAAACGTGTTTTTCAGCAGAAATAAACATGTTTCTGCAAGATTGGTCAACCCCATGTAAGTTATGGGGCAGTAACAGCACTTTTTTCAAAACGTGTTTTTCAGCCCGAAATAAACACGTTTTTTCAGACAACTGAATCCCTATGTAACTGCAAAGCTCAGAAGAGCCCACACACTCAGCTCTTAACCCCACTGTGCAGAAAGTGTCAAAACATGTTTTTCAGCAGAAATAAACATGTTTCTGCAAGTTTGGTCAACCCCATGTAAGTTATGGGGCAGTTACAGTACTCTTTTCAAAACGTGTTTTTCAGCCCGAAATAAACGCGTTTTTTCAGACAACTGAATCCCTATGTAACTGCAAAGCTCAGAAGAGCCCACACACTCTGCTCTTAACCCCACTGTGCAGAAAGTGTCAAAACGTGTTTTTCAGCAGAAAAAAACATGTTTCTGGAAGTTTGGTCAACCCCATGTAAGTTATGGGGCAGTTACAGCACTTTTTTCAAAACGTGTTTTTCAGCCCGAAATAAACGCGTTTTTTCAGACAACTGAATCCCTATGTAACTGCAAAGCTCAGAAGAGCCCACACACTCAGCTCTTAACCCCAGTGTGCAGAAAGTGTCAAAACATGTTTTTCAGCAGAAATAAACATGTTTCTGCAAGTTTGGTCAACCCCATGTAAGTTATGGGGCAGTAACAGCACTTTTTTCAAAACGTGTTTTTCAGCCCGAAATAAACGCGTTTTTTCAGACAACTGAATCCCTATGTAACTGCAAGGCTCAGAAGAGCCCACACACTCTGCTCTTAACCCCAGTGTGCAGAAAGTGTCAAAACGTGTTTTTCAGCAGAAATAAACATGTTTCTGCAAGTTTGGTCAACCCCATGTAAGTTATGGGGCAGTAACAGCACTTTTTTCAAAACGTGTTTTTCAGCCCGAAATAAACGCGTTTTTTCAGACAACTGAATCCCTATGTAACTGCAAAGCTCAGAAGAGCCCACACACTCAGCTCTTAACCCCACTGTGCAGAAAGTGTCAAAACATGTTTTTCAGCAGAAATAAACATGTTTCTGCAAGTTTGGTCAACCCCATGTAAGTTATGGGGCAGTAACAGCACTTTTTTCAAAACGTGTTTTTCAGCCCGAAATAAACGCGTTTTTTCAGACAACTGAATCCCTATGTAACTGCAAAGCTCAGAAGAGCCCACACACTCAGCTCTTAACCCCAGTGTGCAGAAAGTGTCAAAACATGTTTTTCAGCAGAAATAAACATGTTTCTGCAAGTTTGGTCAACCCCATGTAAGTTATGGGGCAGTAACAGCACTTTTTTCAAAACGTGTTTTTCAGCCCGAAATAAACGCGTTTTTTCAGACAACTGAATCCCTATGTAACTGCAAGGCTCAGAAGAGCCCACACACTCTGCTCTTAACCACAGTGTGCAGAAAGTGTCAAAACGTGTTTTTCAGCAGAAATAAACATGTTTCTGCAAGTTTGGTCAACCCCATGTAAGTTATGGGGCAGTAACAGCACTTTTTTCAAAACGTGTTTTTCAGCCCGAAATAAACGCGTTTTTTCAGACAACTGAATCCCTATGTAACTGCAAGGCTCAGAAGAGCCCACACACTCTGCTCTTAACCCCAGTGTGCAGAAAGTGTCAAAACGTGTTTTTCAGCAGAAATAAACATGTTTCTGCAAGTTTGGTCAACCCCATGTAAGTTATGGGGCAGTAACAGCACTTTTTTCAAAACGTGTTTTTCAGCCCGAAATAAACGCGTTTTTTCAGACAACTGAATCCCTATGTAACTGCAAGGCTCAGAAGAGCCCACACACTCTGCTCTTAACCCCAGTGTGCGGAAAGTGTCAAAACGTGTTTTTCAGCAGAAATAAACATGTTTCTGCAAGTTTGGTCAACCCCATGTAAGTTATGGGGCAGTAACAGCACTTTTTTCAAAACGTGTTTTTCAGCCCGAAATAAACGCGTTTTTTCAGACAACTGAATCCCTATGTAACTGCAAAGCTCAGAAGAGCCCACACACTCAGCTCTTAACCCCAGTGTGCAGAAAGTGTCAAAACATGTTTTTCAGCAGAAATAAACATGTTTCTGCAAGTTTGGTCAACCCCATGTAAGTTATGGGGCAGTTACAGTACACTTTTCAAAACGTGTTTTTCAGCCCGAAATAAACACGTTTTTTCAGACAACTGAATCCCTATGTAACTGCAAGGCTCAGAAGAGCCCACACACTCTGCTCTTAACCCCAGTGTGCAGAAAGTGTTAAAACGTGATTTTCAGCAGAAATAAACATGTTTCTGCAAGTTTGGTCAACCCCATGTAAGTTATGGGGCAGTAACAGCACTTTTTTCAAAACGTGTTTTTCAGCCCGAAATAAACGCGTTTTTTCAGACAACTGAATCCCTATGTAACTGCAAAGCTCAGAAGAGCCCACACACTCAGCTCTTAACCCCACTGTGCAGAAAGTGTCAAAACATGTTTTTCAGCAGAAATAAACATGTTTCTGCAAGTTTGGTCAACCCCATGTAAGTTATGGGGCAGTTACAGTACACTTTTCAAAACGTGTTTTTCAGCCCGAAATAAACACGTTTTTTCAGACAACTGAATCCCTATGTAACTGCAAGGCTTAGAAGAGCCCACACACTCTGCTCTTAACCCCACTGTGCAGAAAGTGTCAAAACGTGTTTTTCAGCAGAAAAAAACATGTTTCTGGAAGTTTGGTCAACCCCATGTAAGTTATGGGGCAGTTACAGCACTTTTTTCAAAACGTGTTTTTCAGCCCGAAATAAACGCGTTTTTTCAGACAACTGAATCCCTATGTAACTGCAAAGCTCAGAAGAGCCCACACACTCA
This sequence comes from Lepisosteus oculatus, assembly GCF_040954835.1. Taxonomy (NCBI): domain Eukaryota; kingdom Metazoa; phylum Chordata; class Actinopteri; order Semionotiformes; family Lepisosteidae; genus Lepisosteus; species Lepisosteus oculatus. Next base: position 62,972 of record NW_027168046.1, on the reverse strand, counting down.
GCTCTTAACCCCAGTGTGCTGAAAGTGTCAAAACATGTTTTTCAGCAGAAATAAACATGTTTCTGCAAGTTTGGTCAACCCCATGTAAGTTATGGGGCAGTTACAGTACACTTTTCAAAACGTGTTTTTCAGCCCGAAATAAACACGTTTTTCCAGACAACTGAATCCCTATGTAACTGAAAGGCTCAGAAGAGCCCACACACTCTGCTCTTAACCCCAGTGTGCAGAAAGTGTTAAAACGTGATTTTCAGCAGAAATAAACATGTTTCTGCAAGTTTGGTCAACCCCATGTAAGTTATGGGGCAGTTACAGTACACTTTTCAAAACGTGTTTTTCAGCCCGAAATAAACGCCTTTTTTCAGACAACTGAATCCCTATGTAACTGCAAAGCTCAGAAGAGCCCACACACTCAGCTCTTAACCCCAGTGTGCAGAAAGTGTCAAAACATGTTTTTCAGCAGAAATAAACATGTTTCTACAAGTTTGGTCAACCCCATGTAAGTTATGGGGCAGTTACAGTACACTTTTCAAAACGTGTTTTTCAGCCCGAAATAAACACGTTTTTTCAGACAACTGAATCCCTATGTAACTGCAAGGCTCAGAAGAGCCCACACACTCTGCTCTTAACCCCAGTGTGCAGAAAGTGTTAAAACGTGATTTTCAGCAGAAAAAAGTTTTGAAAAAAGTGCTGTTACTGCCCCATAACTTACATGGGGTTGACCAAACTTGCAGAAACATGTTTATTTCTGCTGAAAAACATGTTTTGACACTTTCTGCACACTGGGGTTAAGAGCTGAGTGTGTGGGCTCTTCTGAGCTTTGCAGTTACATAGGGATTCAGTTGTCTGAAAAAACGCGTTTATTTCGGGCTGAAAAACACGTTTTGAAAAAAGTGCTGTTACTGCCCCATAACTTACATGGGGTTGACCAAACTTGCAGAAACATGTTTATTTCTGCTGAAAAACATGTTTTGACACTTTCTGCACAGTGGGGTTAAGAGCTGAGTGTGTGGGCTCTTCTGAGCTTTGCAGTTACATAGGGATTCAGTTGTCTGAAAAAACGCGTTTATTTCGGGCTGAAAAACACGTTTTGAAAAAAGTGCTGTTACTGCCCCATAACTTACATGGGGTTGACCAAACTTGCAGAAACATGTTTATTTCTGCTGAAAAACACGTTTTGACACTTTCTGCACACTGGGGTTAAGAGCAGAGTGTGTGGGCTCTTCTGAGCCTTGCAGTTACATAGGGATTCAGTTGTCTGAAAAAACGCGTTTATTTCGGGCTGAAAAACACGTTTTGAAAAAAGTGCTGTTACTGCCCCATAACTTACATGGGGTTGACCAAACTTGCAGAAACATGTTTATTTCTGCTGAAAAACATGTTTTGACACTTTCTGCACACTGGGGTTAAGAGCTGAGTGTGTGGGCTCTTCTGAGCTTTGCAGTTACATAGGGATTCAGTTGTCTGAAAAAACGCGTTTATTTCGGGCTGAAAAACACGTTTTGAAAAAAGTGCTGTAACTGCCCCATAACTTACATGGGGTTGACCAAACTTCCAGAAACATGTTTTTTTCTGCTGAAAAACACGTTTTGACACTTTCTGCACAGTGGGGTTAAGAGCAGAGTGTGTGGGCTCTTCTGAGCTTTGCAGTTACATAGGGATTCAGTTGTCTGAAAAAACGCGTTTATTTCGGGCTGAAAAACACGTTTTGAAAAGAGTACTGTAACTGCCCCATAACTTACATGGGGTTGACCAAACTTGCAGAAACATGTTTATTTCTGCTGAAAAACATGTTTTGACACTTTCTGCACAGTGGGGTTAAGAGCTGAGTGTGTGGGCTCTTCTGAGCTTTGCAGTTACATAGGGATTCAGTTGTCTGAAAAAACGTGTTTATTTCGGGCTGAAAAACACGTTTTGAAAAAAGTGCTGTTACTGCCCCATAACTTACATGGGGTTGACCAATCTTGCAGAAACATGTTTATTTCTGCTGAAAAACACGTTTTGACACTTTCTGCACACTGGGGTTAAGAGCAGAGTGTGTGGGCTATTCTGAGCCTTGCAGTTACATAGGGATTCAGTTGTCTGAAAAAACGCGTTTATTTCGGGCTGAAAAACACGTTTTGAAAAAAGTGCTGTTACTGCCCCATAACTTACATGGGGTTGACCAAACTTGCAGAAACATGTTTATTTCTGCTGAAAAACATGTTTTGACACTTTCTGCACACTGGGGTTAAGAGCTGAGTGTGTGGGCTCTTCTGAGCTTTGCAGTTACATAGGGATTCAGTTGTCTGAAAAAACGCGTTAATTTCGGGCTGAAAAACACGTTTTGAAAAGTGTACTGTAACTGCCCCATAACTTACATGGGGTTGACCAAACTTGCAGAAACATGTTTATTTCTGCTGAAAAACATGTGTTGACACTTTCTGCACACTGGGGTTAAGAGCTGAGTGTGTGGGCTCTTCTGAGCTTTGCAGTTACATAGGGATTCAGTTGTCTGAAAAAACGCGTTTATTTCGGGCTGAAAAACACGTTTTGAAAAAAGTGCTGTAACTGCCCCATAACTTACATGGGGTTGACCAAACTTCCAGAAACACGTTTATTTCTGCTGAAAAACACGTTTTGACACTTTCTGCACAGTGGGGTTAAGAGCTGAGTGTGTGGGCTCTTCTGAGCTTTGCAGTTACATAGGGATTCAGTTGTCTGAAAAAACGCGTTTATTTCGGGCTGAAAAACACGTTTTGAAAAAAGTGCTGTTACTGCCCCATAACTTACATGGGGTTGACCAAACTTGCAGAAACATGTTTATTTCTGCTGAAAATCACGTTTTAACACTTTCTGCACACTGGGGTTAAGAGCAGAGTGTGTGGGCTCTTCTGAGCCTTGCAGTTACATAGGGATTCAGTTGTCTGAAAAAACGTGTTTATTTCGGGCTGAAAAACACGTTTTGAAAAGTGTACTGTAACTGCCCCATAACTTACATGGGGTTGACCAAACTTGCAGAAACATGTTTATTTCTGCTTTAAAACACGTTTTGACACTTTCTGCACACTGGGGTTAAGAGCTGAGTGTGTGGGCTCTTCTGAGCTTTGCAGTTACATAGGGATTCAGTTGTCTGAAAAAACGCGTTAATTTCGGGCTGAAAAACACGTTTTGAAAAGTGTACTGTAACTGCCCCATAACTTACATGGGGTTGACCAAACTTGCAGAAACATGTTTATTTCTGCTGAAAAACATGTTTTGACACTTTCTGCACAGTGGGGTTAAGAGCTGAGTGTGTGGGCTCTTCTGAGCTTTGCAGTTACATAGGGATTCAGTTGTCTGAAAAAACGCGTTTATTTCGGGCTGAAAAACACGTTTTGAAAAAAGTGCTGTTACTGCCCCATAACTTACATGGGGTTGACCAAACTTGCAGAAACATGTTTACTTCTGCTGAAAATCACGTTTTAACACTTTCTGCACACTGGGGTTAAGAGCAGAGTGTGTGGGCTCTTCTGAGCCTTGCAGTTACATAGGGATTCAGTTGTCTGAAAAAACGTGTTTATTTCGGGCTGAAAAACACGTTTTGAAAAGTGTACTGTAACTGCCCCATAACTTACATGGGGTTGACCAAACTTGCAGAAACATGTTTATTTCTGCTGAAAAACATGTTTTGACACTTTCTGCACACTGGGGTTAAGAGCTGAGTGTGTGGGCTCTTCTGAGCTTTGCAGTTACATAGGGATTCAGTTGTCTGAAAAAACGTGTTTATTTCGGGCTGAAAAACACGTTTTGAAAAGTGTACTGTAACTGCCCCATAACTTACATGGGGTTGACCAAACTTGCAGAAACATGTTTATTTCTGCTGAAAAACATGTTTTGACACTTTCTGCACACTGGGGTTAAGAGCTGAGTGTGTGGGCTCTTCTGAGCTTTGCAGTTACATAGGGATTCAGTTGTCTGAAAAAACGCGTTTATTTCGGGCTGAAAAACACGTTTTGAAAAAAGTGCTGTAACTGCCCCATAACTTACATGGGGTTGACCAAACTTCCAGAAACATGTTTTTTTCTGCTGAAAAACACGTTTTGACACTTTCTGCACAGTGGGGTTAAGAGCAGAGTGTGTGGGCTCTTCTAAGCCTTGCAGTTACATAGGGATTCAGTTGTCTGAAAAAACGCGTTTATTTCGGGCTGAAAAACACGTTTTGAAAAAAGTGCTGTTACTGCCCCATAACTTACATGGGGTTGACCAAACTTGCAGAAACATGTTTATTTCTGCTGAAAATCACGTTTTAACACTTTCTGCACACTGGGGTTAAGAGCAGAGTGTGTGGGCTCTTCTGAGCCTTGCAGTTACATAGGGATTCAGTTGTCTGAAAAAACGTGTTTATTTCGGGCTGAAAAACACGTTTTGAAAAGTGTACTGTAACTGCCCCATAACTTACATGGGGTTGACCAAACTTGCAGAAACATGTTTATTTCTGCTGAAAAACATGTTTTGACACTTTCTGCACACTGGGGTTAAGAGCTGAGTGTGTGGGCTCTTCTGAGCTTTGCAGTTACATAGGGATTCAGTTGTCTGAAAAAACGCGTTTATTTCGGGCTGAAAAACACGTTTTGAAAAAAGTGCTGTAACTGCCCCATAACTTACATGGGGTTGACCAAACTTCCAGAAACATGTTTTTTTCTGCTGAAAAACACGTTTTGACACTTTCTGCACAGTGGGGTTAAGAGCAGAGTGTGTGGGCTCTTCTAAGCCTTGCAGTTACATAGGGATTCAGTTGTCTGAAAAAACGTGTTTATTTCGGGCTGAAAAACACGTTTTGAAAAGTGTACTGTAACTGCCCCATAACTTACATGGGGTTGACCAAACTTGCAGAAACATGTTTATTTCTGCTGAAAAACATGTTTTGACACTTTCTGCACAGTGGGGTTAAGAGCTGAGTGTGTGGGCTCTTCTGAGCTTTGCAGTTACATAGGGATTCAGTTGTCTGAAAAAACGCGTTTATTTCGGGCTGAAAAACACGTTTTGAAAAAAGTGCTGTTACTGCCCCATAACTTACATGGGGTTGACCAAACTTGCAGAAACATGTTTATTTCTGCTGAAAATCACGTTTTAACACTTTCTGCACACTGGGGTTAAGAGCAGAGTGTGTGGGCTCTTCTGAGCCTTGCAGTTACATAGGGATTCAGTTGTCTGAAAAAACGTGTTTATTTCGGGCTGAAAAACACGTTTTGAAAAGTGTACTGTAACTGCCCCATAACTTACATGGGGTTGACCAAACTTGCAGAAACATGTTTATTTCTGCTGAAAAACATGTTTTGACACTTTCTGCACAGTGGGGTTAAGAGCTGAGTGTGTGGGCTCTTCTGAGCTTTGCAGTTACATAGGGATTCAGTTGTCTGAAAAAACGCGTTTATTTCGGGCTGAAAAACACGTTTTGAAAAAAGTGCTGTTACTGCCCCATAACTTACATGGGGTTGACCAAACTTGCAGAAACATGTTTATTTCTGCTGAAAATCACGTTTTAACACTTTCTGCACACTGGGGTTAAGAGCAGAGTGTGTGGGCTCTTCTGAGCCTTGCAGTTACATAGGGATTCAGTTGTCTGAAAAAACGTGTTTATTTCGGGCTGAAAAACACGTTTTGAAAAGTGTACTGTAACTGCCCCATAACTTACATGGGGTTGACCAAACTTGCAGAAACATGTTTATTTCTGCTGAAAAACATGTTTTGACACTTTCTGCACACTGGGGTTAAGAGCTGAGTGTGTGGGCTCTTCTGAGCTTTGCAGTTACATAGGGATTCAATTGTCTGAAAAAACGTGTTTATTTCGGGCTGAAAAACACGTTTTGAAAAGTGTACTGTAACTGCCCCATAACTTACATGGGGTTGACCAAACTTGCAGAAACATGTTTATTTCTGCTGAAAAACATGTTTTGACACTTTCTGCACACTGGGGTTAAGAGCTGAGTGTGTGGGCTCTTCTGAGCTTTGCAGTTACATAGGGATTCAATTGTCTGAAAAAACGCGTTTATTTCGGGCTGAAAAACACGTTTTGAAAAAAGTGCTGTAACTGCCCCATAACTTACATGGGGTTGACCAAACTTCCAGAAACATGTTTTTTTCTGCTGAAAAACACGTTTTGACACTTTCTGCACAGTGGGGTTAAGAGCAGAGTGTGTGGGCTCTTCTAAGCCTTGCAGTTACATAGGGATTCAGTTGTCTGAAAAAACGTGTTTATTTCGGGCTGAAAAACACGTTTTGAAAAGTGTACTGTAACTGCCCCATAACTTACATGGGGTTGACCAAACTTGCAGAAACATGTTTATTTCTGCTGAAAAACATGTTTTGACACTTTCTGCACAGTGGGGTTAAGAGCTGAGTGTGTGGGCTCTTCTGAGCTTTGCAGTTACATAGGGATTCAGTTGTCTGAAAAAACGCGTTTATTTCGGGCTGAAAAACACGTTTTGAAAAAAGTGCTGTTACTGCCCCATAACTTACATGGGGTTGACCAAACTTGCAGAAACATGTTTATTTCTGCTGAAAATCACGTTTTAACACTTTCTGCACACTGGGGTTAAGAGCAGAGTGTGTGGGCTCTTCTGAGCCTTGCAGTTACATAGGGATTCAGTTGTCTGAAAAAACGTGTTTATTTCGGGCTGAAAAACACGTTTTGAAAAGTGTACTGTAACTGCCCCATAACTTACATGGGGTTGACCAAACTTGCAGAAACATGTTTATTTCTGCTGAAAAACATGTTTTGACACTTTCTGCACACTGGGGTTAAGAGCTGAGTGTGTGGGCTCTTCTGAGCTTTGCAGTTACATAGGGATTCAGTTGTCTGAAAAAACGCGTTTATTTCGGGCTGAAAAACACGTTTTGAAAAAAGTGCTGTTACTGCCCCATAACTTACATGGGGTTGACCAAACTTGCAGAAACATGTTTATTTCTGCTGAAAAACACGTTTTGACACTTTCTGCACACTGCGGTTAAGAGCAGAGTGTGTGGGCTCTTCTGAGCCTTGCAGTTACATAGGGATTCAGTTGTCTGAAAAAACGCGTTTATTTCGGGCTGAAAAACACGTTTTGAAAAAAGTGCTGTTACTGCCCCATAACTTACATGGGGTTGACCAAACTTGCAGAAACATGTTTATTTCTGCTGAAAAACACGTTTTGACACTTTCTGCACACTGGGGTTAAGAGCAGAGTGTGTGGGCTCTTCTGAGCCTTGCAGTTACATAGGGATTCAGTTGTCTGAAAAAACGCGTTTATTTCGGGCTGAAAAACACGTTTTGAAAAAAGTGCTGTTACTGCCCCATAACTTACATGGGGTTGACCAAACTTGCAGAAACATGTTTATTTCTGCTGAAAAACATGTTTTGACACTTTCTGCACACTGGGGTTAAGAGCTGAGTGTGTGGGCTCTTCTGAGCTTTGCAGTTACATAGGGATTCAGTTGTCTGAAAAAACGCGTTTATTTCGGGCTGAAAAACACGTTTTGAAAAAAGTGCTGTAACTGCCCCATAACTTACATGGGGTTGACCAAACTTCCAAAAACATGTTTTTTTCTGCTGAAAAACACGTTTTGACACTTTCTGCACAGTGGGGTTAAGAGCAGAGTGTGTGGGCTCTTCTAAGCCTTGCAGTTACATAGGGATTCAGTTGTCTGAAAAAACGCGTTTATTTCGGGCTGAAAAACACGTTTTGAAAAGTGTACTGTAACTGCCCCATAACTTACATGGGGTTGACCAAACTTGCAGAAACATGTTTATTTCTGCTGAAAAACAGGTTTTGACACTTTCTGCACAGTGGGGTTAAGAGCTGAGTGTGTGGGCTCTTCTGAGCTTTGCAGTTACATAGGGATTCAGTTGTCTGAAAAAACGCGTTTATTTCGGGCTGAAAAACACGTTTTGAAAAAAGTGCTGTTACTGCCCCATAACTTACATGGGGTTGACCAAACTTGCAGAAACATGTTTATTTCTGCTGAAAATCACGTTTTAACACTTTCTGCACACTGGGGTTAAGAGCAGAGTGTGTGGGCTCTTCTGAGCCTTGCAGTTACATAGGGATTCAGTTGTCTGAAAAAACGTGTTTATTTCGGGCTGAAAAACACGTTTTGAAAAGTGTACTGTAACTGCCCCATAACTTACATGGGGTTGACCAAACTTGCAGAAACATGTTTATTTCTGCTGAAAAACACGTTTTGACACTTTCTGCACACTGGGGTTAAGAGCAGAGTGTGTGGGCTCTTCTGAGCCTTGCAGTTACATAGGGATTCAGTTGTCTGAAAAAACGCGTTTATTTCGGGCTGAAAAACACGTTTTGAAAAAAGTGCTGTTACTGCCCCATAACTTACATGGGGTTGACCAAACTTGCAGAAACATGTTTATTTCTGCTGAAAAACATGTTTTGACACTTTCTGCACACTGGGGTTAAGAGCTGAGTGTGTGGGCTCTTCTGAGCTTTGCAGTTACATAGGGATTCAGTTGTCTGAAAAAACGCGTTTATTTCGGGCTGAAAAACACGTTTTGAAAAAAGTGCTGTAACTGCCCCATAACTTACATGGGGTTGACCAAACTTCCAAAAACATGTTTTTTTCTGCTGAAAAACACATTTTGACACTTTCTGCACAGTGGGGTTAAGAGCAGAGTGTGTGGGCTCTTCTGAGCCTTGCAGTTACATAGGGATTCAGTTGTCTGAAAAAACGCGTTTATTTCGGGCTGAAAAACACGTTTTGAAAAAAGTGCTGTTACTGCCCCATAACTTACATGGGGTTGACCAAACTTGCAGAAACATGTTTATTTCTGCTGAAAAACACGTTTTGACACTTTCTGCACACTGGGGTTAAGAGCAGAGTGTGTGGGCTCTTCTGAGCCTTGCAGTTACATAGGGATTCAGTTGTCTGAAAAAACGCGTTTATTTCGGGCTGAAAAACACGTTTTGAAAAAAGTGCTGTTACGGCCCCATAACTTACATGGGGTTGACCAAACTTGCAGAAACATGTTTATTTCTGCTGAAAAACATGTTTTGACACTTTCTGCACACTGGGGTTAAGAGCTGAGTGTGTGGGCTCTTCTGAGCTTTGCAGTTACATAGGGATTCAGTTGTCTGAAAAAACGCGTTTATTTCGGGCTGAAAAACACGTTTTGAAAAAAGTGCTGTAACTGCCCCATAACTTACATGGGGTTGACCAAACTTCCAAAAACATGTTTTTTTCTGCTGAAAAACACGTTTTGACACTTTCTGCACAGTGGGGTTAAGAGCAGAGTGTGTGGGCTCTTCTAAGCCTTGCAGTTACATAGGGATTCAGTTGTCTGAAAAAACGTGTTTATTTCGGGCTGAAAAACACGTTTTGAAAAGTGTACTGTAACTGCCCCATAACTTACATGGGGTTGACCAAACTTGCAGAAACATGTTTATTTCTGCTGAAAAACATGTTTTGACACTTTCTGCACAGTGGGGTTAAGAGCTGAGTGTGTGGGCTCTTCTGAGCTTTGCAGTTACATAGGGATTCAGTTGTCTGAAAAAACGCGTTTATTTCGGGCTGAAAAACACGTTTTGAAAAAAGTGCTGTTACTGCCCCATAACTTACATGGGGTTGACCAAACTTGCAGAAACATGTTTATTTCTGCTGAAAATCACGTTTTAACACTTTCTGCACACTGGGGTTAAGAGCAGAGTGTGTGGGCTCTTCTGAGCCTTGCAGTTACATAGGGATTCAGTTGTCTGAAAAAAGGCGTTTATTTCGGGCTGAAAAACACGTTTTGAAAAAAGTGCTGTTACTGCCCCATAACTTACAGGGGGTTGACCAAACTTGCAGAAACATGTTTATTTCTGCTGAAAAACACGTTTTGACACTTTCTGCACACTGGGGTTAAGAGCAGAGTGTGTGGGCTCTTCTGAGCCTTGCAGTTACATAGGGATTCTGTTGTCTGAAAAAACGCGTTTATTTCGGGCTGAAAAACACGTTTTGAAAAGTGTACTGTAACTGCCCCATAACTTACATGGGGTTGACCAAACTTGCAGAAACATGTTTATTTCTGCTGAAAAACATGTTTTGACACTTTCTGCACAGTGGGGTTAAGAGCAGAGTGTGTGGGCTCTTCTGAGCTTTGCAGTTACATAGGGATTCAGTTGTCTGAAAAAACGCGTTTATTTCGGGCTGAAAAACACGTTTTGAAAAAAGTGCTGTTACTGCCCTATAACTTACATGGTGTTGACCAAACTTGCAGAAACATGTTTATTTCTGCTGAAAAACACGTTTTGACACTTTCTGCACACTGGGGTTAAGAGCAGAGTGTGTGGGCTCTTCTGAGCCTTGCAGTTACATAGGGATTCAGTTGTCTGAAAAAACGTGTTTATTTCGGGTTTGAAAAACACGTTTTGAAAAAAGTGCTGTTACTGCCCCATAACTTACATGGGGTTGACCAAACTTGCAGAAACATGTTTATTTCTGCTGAAAAACACGTTTTGACACTTTCTGCACACTGGGGTTAAGAGCAGAGTGTGTGGGCTCTTCTGAGCCTTGCAGTTACATAGGGATTCAGTTGTCTGAAAAAACGTGTTTATTTCGGGCTGAAAAACACGTTTTGAAAAGTGTACTGTAACTGCCCCATAACTTACATGGGGTTGACCAAACTTGCAGAAACATGTTTATTTCTGCTGAAAAACACGTTTTGACACTTTCTGCACACTGGGGTTAAGAGCAGAGTGTGTGGGCTATTCTGAGCCTTGCAGTTACATAGGGATTCAGTTGTCTGAAAAAACGCGTTTATTTCGGGCTGAAAAACACGTTTTGAAAAAAGTGCTGTTACTGCCCCATAACTTACATGGGGTTGACCAAACTTGCAGAAACATGTTTATTTCTGCTGAAAAACATGTTTTGACACTTTCTGCACACTGGGGTTAAGAGCTGAGTGTGTGGGCTCTTCTGAGCTTTGCAGTTACATAGGGATTCAGTTGTCTGAAAAAACGCGTTAATTTCGGGCTGAAAAACACGTTTTGAAAAGTGTACTGTAACTGCCCCATAACTTACATGGGGTTGACCAAACTTGCAGAAACATGTTTATTTCTGCTGAAAAACATGTGTTGACACTTTCTGCACACTGGGGTTAAGAGCTGAGTGTGTGGGCTCTTCTGAGCTTTGCAGTTACATAGGGATTCAGTTGTCTGAAAAAACGCGTTTATTTCGGGCTGAAAAACACGTTTTGAAAAAAGTGCTGTAACTGCCCCATAACTTACATGGGGTTGACCAAACTTCCAGAAACACGTTTATTTCTGCTGAAAAACACGTTTTGACACTTTCTGCACACTGGGGTTAAGAGCAGAGTGTGTGGGCTCTTCTAAGCCTTGCAGTTACATAGGGATTCAGTTGTCTGAAAAAACGTGTTTATTTCGGGCTGAAAAACACGTTTTGAAAAGTGTACTGTAACTGCCCCATAACTTACATGGGGTTGACCAAACTTGCAGAAACATGTTTATTTCTGCTGAAAATCACGTTTTAACACTTTCTGCACACTGGGGTTAAGAGCAGAGTGTGTGGGCTCTTCTGAGCCTTGCAGTTACATAGGGATTCAGTTGTCTGAAAAACGTGTTTATTTCGGGCTGAAAAACACGTTTTGAAAAGTGTACTGTAACTGCCCCATAACTTACATGGGGTTGACCAAACTTGCAGAAACATGTTTATTTCTGCTGAAAAACACGTTTTGACACTTTCTGCACACTGGGGTTAAGAGCAGAGTGTGTGGGCTCTTCTGAGCCTTGCAGTTACATAGGGATTCAGTTGTCTGAAAAACGTGTTTATTTCGGGCTGAAAAACACGTTTTGAAAAGTGTACTGTAACTGCCCCATAACTTACATGGGGTTGACCAAACTTGCAGAAACATGTTTATTTCTGCTGAAAAACACGTTTTGACACTTTCTGCACACTGGGGTTAAGAGCAGAGTGTGTGGGCTCTTCTGAGCCTTGCAGTTACATAGGGATTCAGTTGTCTGAAAAAACGCGTTTATTTCGGGCTGAAAAACACGTTTTGAAAAGAGTACTGTAACTGCCCCATAACTTACATGGGGTTGACCAAACTTGCAGAAACATGTTTATTTCTGCTGAAAAACATGTTTTGACACTTTCTGCACAGTGGGGTTAAGAGCTGAGTGTGTGGGCTCTTCTGAGCTTTGCAGTTACATAGGGATTCAGTTGTCTGAAAAAACGCGTTTATTTCGGGCTGAAAAACACGTTTTGAAAAAAGTGCTGTTACTGCCCCATAACTTACATGGGGTTGACCAAACTTGCAGAAACATGTTTATTTCTGCTGAAAATCACGTTTTAACACTTTCTGCACACTGGGGTTAAGAGCAGAGTGTGTGGGCTCTTCTGAGCCTTGCAGTTACATAGGGATTCAGTTGTCTGAAAAAACGTGTTTATTTCGGGCTGAAAAACACGTTTTGAAAAGTGTACTGTAACTGCCCCATAACTTACATGGGGTTGACCAAACTTGCAGAAACATGTTTATTTCTGCTGAAAAACATGTTTTGACACTTTCTGCACACTGGGGTTAAGAGCTGAGTGTGTGGGCTCTTCTGAGCTTTGCAGTTACATAGGGATTCAGTTGTCTGAAGAAAGGCGTTTATTTCGGGCTGAAAAACACGTTTTGAAAAGTGTACTGTAACTGCCCCATAACTTACATGGGGTTGACCAAACTTCCAGAAACATGTTTATTTCTGCTGAAAAACACGTTTTGACACTTTCTGCACACTGGGGTTAAGAGCAGAGTGTGTGGGCTCTTCTGAGCCTTGCAGTTACATAGGGATTCAGTTGTCTGAAAAAACGTGTTTATTTCGGGCTGAAAAACACGTTTTGAAAAAAGTGCTGTTACTGCCCTATAACTTACATGGTGTTGACCAAACTTGCAGAAACATGTTTATTTCTGCTGAAAAACATGTTTTGACACTTTCTGCACAGTGGGGTTAAGAGCTGAGTGTGTGGGCTCTTCTGAGCTTTGCAGTTACATAGGGATTCAGTTGTCTGAAAAAACGTGTTTATTTCGGGCTGAAAAACACGTTTTGAAAAAAGTGCTGTTACTGCCCCATAACTTACATGGGGTTGACCAAACTTGCAGAAACATGTTTATTTCTGCTGAAAAACACGTTTTGACACTTTCTGCACACTGGGGTTAAGAGCAGAGTGTGTGGGCTATTCTGAGCCTTGCAGTTACATAGGGATTCAGTTGTCTGAAAAAACGCGTTTATTTCGGGCTGAAAAACACGTTTTGAAAAAAGTGCTGTTACTGCCCCATAACTTACATGGGGTTGACCAAACTTGCAGAAACATGTTTATTTCTGCTGAAAAACACGTTTTGACACTTTCTGCACACTGGGGTTAAGAGCAGAGTGTGTGGGCTCTTCTGAGCCTTGCAGTTACATAGGGATTCAGTTGTCTGAAAAAACGTGTTTATTTCGGGCTGAAAAACACGTTTTGAAAAGTGTACTGTAACTGCCCCATAACTTACATGGGGTTGACCAAACTTGCAGAAACATGTTTATTTCTGCTGAAAAACACGTTTTGACACTTTCTGCACACTGGGGTTAAGAGCAGAGTGTGTGGGCTCTTCTGAGCCTTGCAGTTACATAGGGATTCAGTTGTCTGAAAAAACGTGTTTATTTCGGGCTGAAAAACACGTTTTGAAAAGTGTACTGTAACTGCCCCATAACTTACATGGGGTTGACCAAACTTGCAGAAACATGTTTATTTCTGCTTTAAAACACGTTTTGACACTTTCTGCACACTGGGGTTAAGAGCTGAGTGTGTGGGCTCTTCTGAGCTTTGCAGTTACATAGGGATTCAGTTGTCTGAAAAAACGCGTTAATTTCGGGCTGAAAAACACGTTTTGAAAAGTGTACTGTAACTGCCCCATAACTTACATGGGGTTGACCAAACTTGCAGAAACATGTTTATTTCTGCTGAAAAACATGTGTTGACACTTTCTGCACACTGGGGTTAAGAGCTGAGTGTGTGGGCTCTTCTGAGCTTTGCAGTTACATAGGGATTCAGTTGTCTGAAAAAACGCGTTTATTTCGGGCTGAAAAACACGTTTTGAAAAAAGTGCTGTAACTGCCCCATAACTTACATGGGGTTGACCAAACTTCCAGAAACACGTTTATTTCTGCTGAAAAACACGTTTTGACACTTTCTGCACACTGGGGTTAAGAGCAGAGTGTGTGGGCTCTTCTAAGCCTTGCAGTTACATAGGGATTCAGTTGTCTGAAAAAACGTGTTTATTTCGGGCTGAAAAACACGTTTTGAAAAGTGTACTGTAACTGCCCCATAACTTACATGGGGTTGACCAAACTTGCAGAAACATGTTTATTTCTGCTGAAAATCACGTTTTAACACTTTCTGCACACTGGGGTTAAGAGCAGAGTGTGTGGGCTCTTCTGAGCCTTGCAGTTACATAGGGATTCAGTTGTCTGAAAAAACGTGTTTATTTCGGGCTGAAAAACACGTTTTGAAAAGTGTACTGTAACTGCCCCATAACTTACATGGGGTTGACCAAACTTGTAGAAACATGTTTATTTCTGCTGAAAAACATGTTTTGACACTTTCTGCACACTGGGGTTAAGAGCTGAGTGTGTGGGCTCTTCTGAGCTTTGCAGATACATAGGGATTCAGTTGTCTGAAAAAAGGCGTTTATTTCGGGCTGAAAAACACGTTTTGAAAAGTGTACTGTAACTGCCCCATAACTTACATGGGGTTGACCAAACTTGCAGAAACATGTTTATTTCTGCTGAAAATCACGTTTTAACACTTTCTGCACACTGGGGTTAAGAGCAGAGTGTGTGGGCTCTTCTGAGCTTTGCAGTTACATAGGGATTCAGTTGTCTGAAAAAACGTGTTTATTTCGGGCTGAAAAACACGTTTTGAAAAGTGTACTGTAACTGCCCCATAACTTACATGGGGTTGACCAAACTTGCAGAAACATGTTTATTTCTGCTGAAAAACATGTTTTGACACTTTCTGCACAGTGGGGTTAAGAGCTGAGTGTGTGGGCTCTTCTGAGCTTTGCAGTTACATAGGGATTCAGTTGTCTGAAAAAACGCGTTTATTTCGGGCTGAAAAACACGTTTTGAAAAAAGTGCTGTTACTGCCCCATAACTTACATGGGGTTGACCAAACTTGCAGAAACATGTTTACTTCTGCTGAAAATCACGTTTTAACACTTTCTGCACACTGGGGTTAAGAGCAGAGTGTGTGGGCTCTTCTGAGCCTTGCAGTTACATAGGGATTCAGTTGTCTGAAAAAACGTGTTTATTTCGGGCTGAAAAACACGTTTTGAAAAGTGTACTGTAACTGCCCCATAACTTACATGGGGTTGACCAAACTTGCAGAAACATGTTTATTTCTGCTGAAAAACATGTTTTGACACTTTCTGCACACTGGGGTTAAGAGCTGAGTGTGTGGGCTCTTCTGAGCTTTGCAGTTACATAGGGATTCAGTTGTCTGAAAAAACGTGTTTATTTCGGGCTGAAAAACACGTTTTGAAAAGTGTACTGTAACTGCCCCATAACTTACATGGGGTTGACCAAACTTGCAGAAACATGTTTATTTCTGCTGAAAAACATGTTTTGACACTTTCTGCACACTGGGGTTAAGAGCTGAGTGTGTGGGCTCTTCTGAGCTTTGCAGTTACATAGGGATTCAGTTGTCTGAAAAAACGCGTTTATTTCGGGCTGAAAAACACGTTTTGAAAAAAGTGCTGTTACTGCCCCATAACTTACATGGGGTTGACCAAACTTGCAGAAACATGTTTATTTCTGCTGAAAAACATGTTTTGACACTTTCTGCACAGTGGGGTTAAGAGCTGAGTGTGTGGGCTCTTCTGAGCTTTGCAGTTACATAGGGATTCAGTTGTCTGAAAAAACGCGTTTATTTCGGGCTGAAAAACACGTTTTGAAAAAAGTGCTGTTACTGCCCCATAACTTACATGGGGTTGACCAAACTTGCAGAAACATGTTTATTTCTGCTGAAAAACACGTTTTGACACTTTCTGCACACTGGGGTTAAGAGCTGAGTGTGTGGGCTCTTCTGAGCTTTGCAGTTACATAGGGATTCAGTTGTCTGAAAAAACGCGTTTATTTCGGGCTGAAAAACACGTTTTGAAAAAAGTGCTGTAACTGCCCCATAACTTACATGGGGTTGACCAAACTTCCAGAAACATGTTTTTTTCTGCTGAAAAACACGTTTTGACACTTTCTGCACAGTGGGGTTAAGAGCAGAGTGTGTGGGCTCTTCTGAGCTTTGCAGTTACATAGGGATTCAGTTGTCTGAAAAAACGCGTTTATTTCGGGCTGAAAAACACGTTTTGAAAAGAGTACTGTAACTGCCCCATAACTTACATGGGGTTGACCAAACTTGCAGAAACATGTTTATTTCTGCTGAAAAACATGTTTTGACACTTTCTGCACAGTGGGGTTAAGAGCTGAGTGTGTGGGCTCTTCTGAGCTTTGCAGTTACATAGGGATTCAGTTGTCTGAAAAAACGTGTTTATTTCGGGCTGAAAAACACGTTTTGAAAAAAGTGCTGTTACTGCCCCATAACTTACATGGGGTTGACCAAACTTGCAGAAACATGTTTATTTCTGCTGAAAAACACGTTTTGACACTTTCTGCACACTGGGGTTAAGAGCAGAGTGTGTGGGCTATTCTGAGCCTTGCAGTTACATAGGGATTCAGTTGTCTGAAAAAACGCGTTTATTTCGGGCTGAAAAACACGTTTTGAAAAAAGTGCTGTTACTGCCCCATAACTTACATGGGGTTGACCAAACTTGCAGAAACATGTTTATTTCTGCTGAAAAACATGTTTTGACACTTTCTGCACACTGGGGTTAAGAGCTGAGTGTGTGGGCTCTTCTGAGCTTTGCAGTTACATAGGGATTCAGTTGTCTGAAAAAACGCGTTAATTTCGGGCTGAAAAACACGTTTTGAAAAGTGTACTGTAACTGCCCCATAACTTACATGGGGTTGACCAAACTTGCAGAAACATGTTTATTTCTGCTGAAAAACATGTGTTGACACTTTCTGCACACTGGGGTTAAGAGCTGAGTGTGTGGGCTCTTCTGAGCTTTGCAGTTACATAGGGATTCAGTTGTCTGAAAAAACGCGTTTATTTCGGGCTGAAAAACACGTTTTGAAAAAAGTGCTGTAACTGCCCCATAACTTACATGGGGTTGACCAAACTTCCAGAAACACGTTTATTTCTGCTGAAAAACACGTTTTGACACTTTCTGCACACTGGGGTTAAGAGCAGAGTGTGTGGGCTCTTCTAAGCCTTGCAGTTACATAGGGATTCAGTTGTCTGAAAAAACGTGTTTATTTCGGGCTGAAAAACACGTTTTGAAAAGTGTACTGTAACTGCCCCATAACTTACATGGGGTTGACCAAACTTGCAGAAACATGTTTATTTCTGCTGAAAAACACGTTTTGACACTTTCTGCACACTGGGGTTAAGAGCAGAGTGTGTGGGCTCTTCTGAGCCTTGCAGTTACATAGGGATTCAGTTGTCTGAAAAAACGTGTTTATTTCGGGCTGAAAAACACGTTTTGAAAAGTGTACTGTAACTGCCCCATAACTTACATGGGGTTGACCAAACTTGCAGAAACATGTTTATTTCTGCTTTAAAACACGTTTTGACACTTTCTGCACACTGGGGTTAAGAGCTGAGTGTGTGGGCTCTTCTGAGCTTTGCAGTTACATAGGGATTCAGTTGTCTGAAAAAACGCGTTAATTTCGGGCTGAAAAACACGTTTTGAAAAGTGTACTGTAACTGCCCCATAACTTACATGGGGTTGACCAAACTTGCAGAAACATGTTTATTTCTGCTGAAAAACATGTGTTGACACTTTCTGCACACTGGGGTTAAGAGCTGAGTGTGTGGGCTCTTCTGAGCTTTGCAGTTACATAGGGATTCAGTTGTCTGAAAAAACGCGTTTATTTCGGGCTGAAAAACACGTTTTGAAAAAAGTGCTGTAACTGCCCCATAACTTACATGGGGTTGACCAAACTTCCAGAAACACGTTTATTTCTGCTGAAAAACACGTTTTGACACTTTCTGCACACTGGGGTTAAGAGCAGAGTGTGTGGGCTCTTCTGAGCCTTGCAGTTACATAGGGATTCAGTTGTCTGAAAAAACGTGTTTATTTCGGGCTGAAAAACACGTTTTGAAAAGTGTACTGTAACTGCCCCATAACTTACATGGGGTTGACCAAACTTGCAGAAACATGTTTATTTCTGCTGAAAATCACGTTTTAACACTTTCTGCACACTGGGGTTAAGAGCAGAGTGTGTGGGCTCTTCTGAGCCTTGCAGTTACATAGGGATTCAGTTGTCTGAAAAACGTGTTTATTTCGGGCTGAAAAACACGTTTTGAAAAGTGTACTGTAACTGCCCCATAACTTACATGGGGTTGACCAAACTTGCAGAAACATGTTTATTTCTGCTGAAAAACACGTTTTGACACTTTCTGCACACTGGGGTTAAGAGCAGAGTGTGTGGGCTCTTCTGAGCCTTGCAGTTACATAGGGATTCAGTTGTCTGAAAAACGTGTTTATTTCGGGCTGAAAAACACGTTTTGAAAAGTGTACTGTAACTGCCCCATAACTTACATGGGGTTGACCAAACTTGCAGAAACATGTTTATTTCTGCTGAAAAACACGTTTTGACACTTTCTGCACACTGGGGTTAAGAGCAGAGTGTGTGGGCTCTTCTGAGCCTTGCAGTTACATAGGGATTCAGTTGTCTGAAAAAACGCGTTTATTTCGGGCTGAAAAACACGTTTTGAAAAGAGTACTGTAACTGCCCCATAACTTACATGGGGTTGACCAAACTTGCAGAAACATGTTTATTTCTGCTGAAAAACATGTTTTGACACTTTCTGCACAGTGGGGTTAAGAGCTGAGTGTATGGGCTCTTCTGAGCTTTGCAGTTACATAGGGATTCAGTTGTCTGAAAAAACGCGTTTATTTCGGGCTGAAAAACACGTTTTGAAAAAAGTGCTGTTACTGCCCCATAACTTACATGGGGTTGACCAAACTTGCAGAAACATGTTTATTTCTGCTGAAAATCACGTTTTGACACTTTCTGCACACTGGGGTTAAGAGCAGAGTGTGTGGGCTCTTCTAAGCCTTGCAGTTACATAGGGATTCAGTTGTCTGAAAAAACGTGTTTATTTCGGGCTGAAAAACACGTTTTGAAAAGTGTACTGTAACTGCCCCATAACTTACATGGGGTTGACCAAACTTGCAGAAACATGTTTATTTCTGCTGAAAATCACGTTTTAACACTTTCTGCACACTGGGGTTAAGAGCAGAGTGTGTGGGCTCTTCTGAGCCTTGCAGTTACATAGGGATTCAGTTGTCTGAAAAACGTGTTTATTTCGGGCTGAAAAACACGTTTTGAAAAGTGTACTGTAACTGCCCCATAACTTACATGGGGTTGACCAAACTTGCAGAAACATGTTTATTTCTGCTGAAAAACACGTTTTGACACTTTCTGCACACTGGGGTTAAGAGCAGAGTGTGTGGGCTCTTCTGAGCCTTGCAGTTACATAGGGATTCAGTTGTCTGAAAAACGTGTTTATTTCGGGCTGAAAAACACGTTTTGAAAAGTGTACTGTAACTGCCCCATAACTTACATGGGGTTGACCAAACTTGCAGAAACATGTTTATTTCTGCTGAAAAACACGTTTTGACACTTTCTGCACACTGGGGTTAAGAGCAGAGTGTGTGGGCTCTTCTGAGCCTTGCAGTTACATAGGGATTCAGTTGTCTGAAAAAACGCGTTTATTTCGGGCTGAAAAACACGTTTTGAAAAGAGTACTGTAACTGCCCCATAACTTACATGGGGTTGACCAAACTTGCAGAAACATGTTTATTTCTGCTGAAAAACATGTTTTGACACTTTCTGCACAGTGGGGTTAAGAGCTGAGTGTATGGGCTCTTCTGAGCTTTGCAGTTACATAGGGATTCAGTTGTCTGAAAAAACGCGTTTATTTCGGGCTGAAAAACACGTTTTGAAAAAAGTGCTGTTACTGCCCCATAACTTACATGGGGTTGACCAAACTTGCAGAAACATGTTTATTTCTGCTGAAAATCACGTTTTAACACTTTCTGCACACTGGGGTTAAGAGCAGAGTGTGTGGGCTCTTCTGAGCCTTGCAGTTACATAGGGATTCAGTTGTCTGAAAAAACGTGTTTATTTCGGGCTGAAAAACACGTTTTGAAAAGTGTACTGTAACTGCCCCATAACTTACATAGGGTTGACCAAACTTGCAGAAACATGTTTATTTCTGCTGAAAAACATGTTTTGACACTTTCTGCACACTGGGGTTAAGAGCTGAGTGTGTGGGCTCTTCTGAGCTTTGCAGTTACATAGGGATTCAGTTGTCTGAAAAAAGGCGTTTATTTCGGGCTGAAAAACACGTTTTGAAAAAAGTGCTGTTACTGCCCTATAACTTACATGGTGTTGACCAAACTTGCAGAAACATGTTTATATCTGCTGAAAAACACGTTTTGACACTTTCTGCACACTGGGGTTAAGAGCAGAGTGTGTGGGCTCTTCTGAGCCTTGCAGTTACATAGGGATTCAGTTGTCTGAAAAAACGTGTTTATTTCGGGCTGAAAAACACGTTTTGAAAAGTGTACTGTAACTGCCCCATAACTTACATGGGGTTGACCAAACTTGCAGAAACATGTTTATTTCTGCTGAAAAACACGTTTTGACACTTTCTGCACACTGGGGTTAAGAGCAGAGTGTGTGGGCTATTCTGAGCCTTGCAGTTACATAGGGATTCAGTTGTCTGAAAAAACGCGTTTATTTCGGGCTGAAAAACACGTTTTGAAAAAAGTGCTGTTACTGCCCCATAACTTACATGGGGTTGACCAAACTTGCAGAAACATGTTTATTTCTGCTGAAAAACATGTGTTGACACTTTCTGCACACTGGGGTTAAGAGCTGAGTGTGTGGGCTCTTCTGAGCTTTGCAGTTACATAGGGATTCAGTTGTCTGAAAAAACGCGTTTATTTCGGGCTGAAAAACACGTTTTGAAAAAAGTGCTGTAACTGCCCCATAACTTACATGGGGTTGACCAAACTTCCA
Organism: Lepisosteus oculatus; assembly: GCF_040954835.1. Taxonomy (NCBI): domain Eukaryota; kingdom Metazoa; phylum Chordata; class Actinopteri; order Semionotiformes; family Lepisosteidae; genus Lepisosteus; species Lepisosteus oculatus. The sequence goes on along the minus strand of NW_027168046.1, from coordinate 41,853 downwards.
GAAACACGTTTATTTCTGCTGAAACACACGTTTTGACACTTTCTGCACACTGGGGTTAAGAGCAGAGTGTGTGGGCTCTTCTGAGCCTTGCAGTTACATAGGGATTCAGTTGTCTGAAAAACGTGTTTATTTCGGGCTGAAAAACACGTTTTGAAAAGTGTACTGTAACTGCCCCATAACTTACATGGGGTTGACCAAACTTGCAGAAACATGTTTATTTCTGCTGAAAAACACGTTTTGACACTTTCTGCACACTGGGGTTAAGAGCAGAGTGTGTGGGCTCTTCTGAGCCTTGCAGTTACATAGGGATTCAGTTGTCTGAAAAAACGCGTTTATTTCGGGCTGAAAAACACGTTTTGAAAAGAGTACTGTAACTGCCCCATAACTTACATGGGGTTGACCAAACTTGCAGAAACATGTTTATTTCTGCTGAAAAACATGTTTTGACACTTTCTGCACAGTGGGGTTAAGAGCTGAGTGTGTGGGCTCTTCTGAGCTTTGCAGTTACATAGGGATTCAGTTGTCTGAAAAAACGCGTTTATTTCGGGTTGAAAAACACGTTTTGAAAAAAGTGCTGTTACTGCCCCATAACTTACATGGGGTTGACCAAACTTGCAGAAACATGTTTATTTCTGCTGAAAATCACGTTTTAACACTTTCTGCACACTGGGGTTAAGAGCAGAGTGTGTGGGCTCTTCTGAGCCTTGCAGTTACATAGGGATTCAGTTGTCTGAAAAAACGTGTTTATTTCGGGCTGAAAAACACGTTTTGAAAAGTGTACTGTAACTGCCCCATAACTTACATGGGGTTGACCAAACTTGCAGAAACATGTTTATTTCTGCTGAAAAACATGTTTTGACACTTTCTGCACACTGGGGTTAAGAGCTGAGTGTGTGGGCTCTTCTGAGCTTTGCAGTTACATAGGGATTCAGTTGTCTGAAAAAAGGCGTTTATTTCGGGCTGAAAAACACGTTTTGAAAAGTGTACTGTAACTGCCCCATAACTTACATGGGGTTGACCAAACTTCCAGAAACATGTTTATTTCTGCTGAAAAACACGTTTTGACACTTTCTGCACACTGGGGTTAAGAGCAGAGTGTGTGGGCTCTTCTGAGCCTTGCAGTTACATAGGGATTCAGTTGTCTGAAAAAACGTGTTTATTTCGGGCTGAAAAACACGTTTTGAAAAAAGTGCTGTTACTGCCCTATAACTTACATGGTGTTGACCAAACTTGCAGAAACATGTTTATTTCTGCTGAAAAACACGTTTTGACACTTTCTGCACACTGGGGTTAAGAGCAGAGTGTGTGGGCTCTTCTGAGCCTTGCAGTTACATAGGGATTCAGTTGTCTGAAAAAACGTGTTTATTTCGGGCTGAAAAACACGTTTTGAAAAGTGTACTGTAACTGCCCCATAACTTACATGGGGTTGACCAAACTTGCAGAAACATGTTTATTTCTGCTGAAAAACACGTTTTGACACTTTCTGCACACTGGGGTTAAGAGCAGAGTGTGTGGGCTATTCTGAGCCTTGCAGTTACATAGGGATTCAGTTGTCTGAAAAAACGCGTTTATTTCGGGCTGAAAAACACGTTTTGAAAAAAGTGCTGTTACTGCCCCATAACTTACATGGGGTTGACCAAACTTGCAGAAACATGTTTATTTCTGCTGAAAAACATGTTTTGACACTTTCTGCACACTGGGGTTAAGAGCTGAGTGTGTGGGCTCTTCTGAGCTTTGCAGTTACATAGGGATTCAGTTGTCTGAAAAAACGCGTTAATTTCGGGCTGAAAAACACGTTTTGAAAAGTGTACTGTAACTGCCCCATAACTTACATGGGGTTGACCAAACTTGCAGAAACATGTTTATTTCTGCTTAAAAACATGTGTTGACACTTTCTGCACACTGGGGTTAAGAGCTGAGTGTGTGGGCTCTTCTGAGCTTTGCAGTTACATAGGGATTCAGTTGTCTGAAAAAACGCGTTTATTTCGGGCTGAAAAACACGTTTTGAAAAAAGTGCTGTAACTGCCCCATAACTTACATGGGGTTGACCAAACTTCCAGAAACACGTTTATTTCTGCTGAAAAACACGTTTTGACACTTTCTGCACACTGGGGTTAAGAGCAGAGTGTGTGGGCTCTTCTAAGCCTTGCAGTTACATAGGGATTCAGTTGTCTGAAAAAACGTGTTTATTTCGGGCTGAAAAACACGTTTTGAAAAGTGTACTGTAACTGCCCCATAACTTACATGGGGTTGACCAAACTTGCAGAAACATGTTTATTTCTGCTGAAAATCACGTTTTAACACTTTCTGCACACTGGGGTTAAGAGCAGAGTGTGTGGGCTCTTCTGAGCCTTGCAGTTACATAGGGATTCAGTTGTCTGAAAAACGTGTTTATTTCGGGCTGAAAAACACGTTTTGAAAAGTGTACTGTAACTGCCCCATAACTTACATGGGGTTGACCAAACTTGCAGAAACATGTTTATTTCTGCTGAAAAACACGTTTTGACACTTTCTGCACACTGGGGTTAAGAGCAGAGTGTGTGGGCTCTTCTGAGCCTTGCAGTTACATAGGGATTCAGTTGTCTGAAAAAACGCGTTTATTTCGGGCTGAAAAACACGTTTTGAAAAGAGTACTGTAACTGCCCCATAACTTACATGGGGTTGACCAAACTTGCAGAAACATGTTTATTTCTGCTGAAAAACATGTTTTGACACTTTCTGCACAGTGGGGTTAAGAGCTGAGTGTGTGGGCTCTTCTGAGCTTTGCAGTTACATAGGGATTCAGTTGTCTGAAAAAACGCGTTTATTTCGGGCTGAAAAACACGTTTTGAAAAAAGTGCTGTTACTGCCCCATAACTTACATGGGGTTGACCAAACTTGCAGAAACATGTTTATGTCTGCTGAAAATCACGTTTTAACACTTTCTGCACACTGGGGTTAAGAGCAGAGTGTGTGGGCTCTTCTGAGCCTTGCAGTTACATAGGGATTCAGTTGTCTGAAAAAACGTGTTTATTTCGGGCTGAAAAACACGTTTTGAAAAGTGTACTGTAACTGCCCCATAACTTACATGGGGTTGACCAAACTTGCAGAAACATGTTTATTTCTGCTGAAAAACATGTTTTGACACTTTCTGCACACTGGGGTTAAGAGCAGAGTGTGTGGGCTCTTCTGAGCCTTGCAGTTACATAGGGATTCAGTTGTCTGAAAAAACGTGTTTATTTCGGGCTGAAAAACACGTTTTGAAAAAAGTGCTGTTACTGCCCTATAACTTACATGGTGTTGACCAAACTTGCAGAAACATGTTTATTTCTGCTGAAAAACACGTTTTGACACTTTCTGCACACTGGGGTTAAGAGCAGAGTGTGTGGGCTCTTCTGAGCCTTGCAGTTACATAGGGATTCAGTTGTCTGAAAAAACGTGTTTATTTCGGGTTTGAAAAACACGTTTTGAAAAAAGTGCTGTTACTGCCCCATAACTTACATGGGGTTGACCAAACTTGCAGAAACATGTTTATTTCTGCTGAAAAACACGTTTTGACACTTTCTGCACACTGGGGTTAAGAGCAGAGTGTGTGGGCTCTTCTGAGCCTTGCAGTTACATAGGGATTCAGTTGTCTGAAAAAACGTGTTTATTTCGGGCTGAAAAACACGTTTTGAAAAGTGTACTGTAACTGCCCCATAACTTACATGGGGTTGACCAAACTTGCAGAAACATGTTTATTTCTGCTGAAAAACACGTTTTGACACTTTCTGCACACTGGGGTTAAGAGCAGAGTGTGTGGGCTCTTCTGAGCCTTGCAGTTACATAGGGATTCAGTTGTCTGAAAAAACGCGTTTATTTCGGGCTGAAAAACACGTTTTGAAAAAAGTGCTGTTACTGCCCCATAACTTACATGGGGTTGACCAAACTTGCAGAAACATGTTTATTTCTGCTGAAAAACATGTTTTGACACTTTCTGCACACTGGGGTTAAGAGCTGAGTGTGTGGGCTCTTCTGAGCTTTGCAGTTACATAGGGATTCAGTTGTCTGAAAAAACGCGTTAATTTCGGGCTGAAAAACACGTTTTGAAAAGTGTACTGTAACTGCCCCATAACTTACATGGGGTTGACCAAACTTGCAGAAACATGTTTATTTCTGCTGAAAAACATGTGTTGACACTTTCTGCACACTGGGGTTAAGAGCTGAGTGTGTGGGCTCTTCTGAGCTTTGCAGTTACATAGGGATTCAGTTGTCTGAAAAAACGCGTTTATTTCGGGCTGAAAAACACGTTTTGAAAAAAGTGCTGTAACTGCCCCATAACTTACATGGGGTTGACCAAACTTCCAGAAACACGTTTATTTCTGCTGAAAAACACGTTTTGACACTTTCTGCACACTGGGGTTAAGAGCAGAGTGTGTGGGCTCTTCTAAGCCTTGCAGTTACATAGGGATTCAGTTGTCTGAAAAAACGTGTTAATTTCGGGCTGAAAAACACGTTTTGAAAAGTGTACTGTAACTGCCCCATAACTTACATGGGGTTGACCAAACTTGCAGAAACATGTTTATTTCTGCTGAAAATCACGTTTTAACACTTTCTGCACACTGGGGTTAAGAGCAGAGTGTGTGGGCTCTTCTGAGCCTTGCAGTTACATAGGGATTCAGTTGTCTGAAAAACGTGTTTATTTCGGGCTGAAAAACACGTTTTGAAAAGTGTACTGTAACTGCCCCATAACTTACATGGGGTTGACCAAACTTGCAGAAACATGTTTATTTCTGCTGAAAAACACGTTTTGACACTTTCTGCACACTGGGGTTAAGAGCAGAGTGTGTGGGCTCTTCTGAGCCTTGCAGTTACATAGGGATTCAGTTGTCTGAAAAACGTGTTTATTTCGGGCTGAAAAACACGTTTTGAAAAGTGTACTGTAACTGCCCCATAACTTACATGGGGTTGACCAAACTTGCAGAAACATGTTTATTTCTGCTGAAAAACACGTTTTGACACTTTCTGCACACTGGGGTTAAGAGCAGAGTGTGTGGGCTCTTCTGAGCCTTGCAGTTACATAGGGATTCAGTTGTCTGAAAAAACGCGTTTATTTCGGGCTGAAAAACACGTTTTGAAAAGAGTACTGTAACTGCCCCATAACTTACATGGGGTTGACCAAACTTGCAGAAACATGTTTATTTCTGCTGAAAAACATGTTTTGACACTTTCTGCACAGTGGGGTTAAGAGCTGAGTGTATGGGCTCTTCTGAGCTTTGCAGTTACATAGGGATTCAGTTGTCTGAAAAAACGCGTTTATTTCGGGCTGAAAAACACGTTTTGAAAAAAGTGCTGTTACTGCCCCATAACTTACATGGGGTTGACCAAACTTGCAGAAACATGTTTATTTCTGCTGAAAATCACGTTTTGACACTTTCTGCACACTGGGGTTAAGAGCAGAGTGTGTGGGCTCTTCTAAGCCTTGCAGTTACATAGGGATTCAGTTGTCTGAAAAAACGTGTTTATTTCGGGCTGAAAAACACGTTTTGAAAAGTGTACTGTAACTGCCCCATAACTTACATGGGGTTGACCAAACTTGCAGAAACATGTTTATTTCTGCTGAAAATCACGTTTTAACACTTTCTGCACACTGGGGTTAAGAGCAGAGTGTGTGGGCTCTTCTGAGCCTTGCAGTTACATAGGGATTCAGTTGTCTGAAAAACGTGTTTATTTCGGGCTGAAAAACACGTTTTGAAAAGTGTACTGTAACTGCCCCATAACTTACATGGGGTTGACCAAACTTGCAGAAACATGTTTATTTCTGCTGAAAAACACGTTTTGACACTTTCTGCACACTGGGGTTAAGAGCAGAGTGTGTGGGCTCTTCTGAGCCTTGCAGTTACATAGGGATTCAGTTGTCTGAAAAACGTGTTTATTTCGGGCTGAAAAACACGTTTTGAAAAGTGTACTGTAACTGCCCCATAACTTACATGGGGTTGACCAAACTTGCAGAAACATGTTTATTTCTGCTGAAAAACACGTTTTGACACTTTCTGCACACTGGGGTTAAGAGCAGAGTGTGTGGGCTCTTCTGAGCCTTGCAGTTACATAGGGATTCAGTTGTCTGAAAAAACGCGTTTATTTCGGGCTGAAAAACACGTTTTGAAAAGAGTACTGTAACTGCCCCATAACTTACATGGGGTTGACCAAACTTGCAGAAACATGTTTATTTCTGCTGAAAAACATGTTTTGACACTTTCTGCACAGTGGGGTTAAGAGCTGAGTGTATGGGCTCTTCTGAGCTTTGCAGTTACATAGGGATTCAGTTGTCTGAAAAAACGCGTTTATTTCGGGCTGAAAAACACGTTTTGAAAAAAGTGCTGTTACTGCCCCATAACTTACATGGGGTTGACCAAACTTGCAGAAACATGTTTATTTCTGCTGAAAATCACGTTTTAACACTTTCTGCACACTGGGGTTAAGAGCAGAGTGTGTGGGCTATTCTGAGCCTTGCAGTTACATAGGGATTCAGTTGTCTGAAAAAACGCGTTTATTTCGGGCTGAAAAACACGTTTTGAAAAAAGTGCTGTTACTGCCCCATAACTTACATGGGGTTGACCAAACTTGCAGAAACATGTTTATTTCTGCTGAAAAACATGTTTTGACACTTTCTGCACACTGGGGTTAAGAGCTGAGTGTGTGGGCTCTTCTGAGCTTTGCAGTTACATAGGGATTCAGTTGTCTGAAAAAACGCGTTAATTTCGGGCTGAAAAACACGTTTTGAAAAGTGTACTGTAACTGCCCCATAACTTACATGGGGTTGACCAAACTTGCAGAAACATGTTTATTTCTGCTGAAAAACATGTGTTGACACTTTCTGCACACTGGGGTTAAGAGCTGAGTGTGTGGGCTCTTCTGAGCTTTGCAGTTACATAGGGATTCAGTTGTCTGAAAAAACGCGTTTATTTCGGGCTGAAAAACACGTTTTGAAAAAAGTGCTGTAACTGCCCCATAACTTACATGGGGTTGACCAAACTTCCAGAAACACGTTTATTTCTGCTGAAAAACACGTTTTGACACTTTCTGCACACTGGGGTTAAGAGCAGAGTGTGTGGGCTCTTCTAAGCCTTGCAGTTACATAGGGATTCAGTTGTCTGAAAAAACGTGTTAATTTCGGGCTGAAAAACACGTTTTGAAAAGTGTACTGTAACTGCCCCATAACTTACATGGGGTTGACCAAACTTGCAGAAACATGTTTATTTCTGCTGAAAATCACGTTTTAACACTTTCTGCACACTGGGGTTAAGAGCAGAGTGTGTGGGCTCTTCTGAGCCTTGCAGTTACATAGGGATTCAGTTGTCTGAAAAACGTGTTTATTTCGGGCTGAAAAACACGTTTTGAAAAGTGTACTGTAACTGCCCCATAACTTACATGGGGTTGACCAAACTTGCAGAAACATGTTTATTTCTGCTGAAAAACACGTTTTGACACTTTCTGCACACTGGGGTTAAGAGCAGAGTGTGTGGGCTCTTCTGAGCCTTGCAGTTACATAGGGATTCAGTTGTCTGAAAAACGTGTTTATTTCGGGCTGAAAAACACGTTTTGAAAAGTGTACTGTAACTGCCCCATAACTTACATGGGGTTGACCAAACTTGCAGAAACATGTTTATTTCTGCTGAAAAACACGTTTTGACACTTTCTGCACACTGGGGTTAAGAGCAGAGTGTGTGGGCTCTTCTGAGCCTTGCAGTTACATAGGGATTCAGTTGTCTGAAAAAACGCGTTTATTTCGGGCTGAAAAACACGTTTTGAAAAGAGTACTGTAACTGCCCCATAACTTACATGGGGTTGACCAAACTTGCAGAAACATGTTTATTTCTGCTGAAAAACATGTTTTGACACTTTCTGCACAGTGGGGTTAAGAGCTGAGTGTATGGGCTCTTCTGAGCTTTGCAGTTACATAGGGATTCAGTTGTCTGAAAAAACGCGTTTATTTCGGGCTGAAAAACACGTTTTGAAAAAAGTGCTGTTACTGCCCCATAACTTACATGGGGTTGACCAAACTTGCAGAAACATGTTTATTTCTGCTGAAAATCACGTTTTGACACTTTCTGCACACTGGGGTTAAGAGCAGAGTGTGTGGGCTCTTCTAAGCCTTGCAGTTACATAGGGATTCAGTTGTCTGAAAAAACGTGTTTATTTCGGGCTGAAAAACACGTTTTGAAAAGTGTACTGTAACTGCCCCATAACTTACATGGGGTTGACCAAACTTGCAGAAACATGTTTATTTCTGCTGAAAATCACGTTTTAACACTTTCTGCACACTGGGGTTAAGAGCAGAGTGTGTGGGCTCTTCTGAGCCTTGCAGTTACATAGGGATTCAGTTGTCTGAAAAACGTGTTTATTTCGGGCTGAAAAACACGTTTTGAAAAGTGTACTGTAACTGCCCCATAACTTACATGGGGTTGACCAAACTTGCAGAAACATGTTTATTTCTGCTGAAAAACACGTTTTGACACTTTCTGCACACTGGGGTTAAGAGCAGAGTGTGTGGGCTCTTCTGAGCCTTGCAGTTACATAGGGATTCAGTTGTCTGAAAAACGTGTTTATTTCGGGCTGAAAAACACGTTTTGAAAAGTGTACTGTAACTGCCCCATAACTTACATGGGGTTGACCAAACTTGCAGAAACATGTTTATTTCTGCTGAAAAACACGTTTTGACACTTTCTGCACACTGGGGTTAAGAGCAGAGTGTGTGGGCTCTTCTGAGCCTTGCAGTTACATAGGGATTCAGTTGTCTGAAAAAACGCGTTTATTTCGGGCTGAAAAACACGTTTTGAAAAGAGTACTGTAACTGCCCCATAACTTACATGGGGTTGACCAAACTTGCAGAAACATGTTTATTTCTGCTGAAAAACATGTTTTGACACTTTCTGCACAGTGGGGTTAAGAGCTGAGTGTATGGGCTCTTCTGAGCTTTGCAGTTACATAGGGATTCAGTTGTCTGAAAAAACGCGTTTATTTCGGGCTGAAAAACACGTTTTGAAAAAAGTGCTGTTACTGCCCCATAACTTACATGGGGTTGACCAAACTTGCAGAAACATGTTTATTTCTGCTGAAAATCACGTTTTAACACTTTCTGCACACTGGGGTTAAGAGCAGAGTGTGTGGGCTCTTCTGAGCCTTGCAGTTACATAGGGATTCAGTTGTCTGAAAAAACGTGTTTATTTCGGGCTGAAAAACACGTTTTGAAAAGTGTACTGTAACTGCCCCATAACTTACATAGGGTTGACCAAACTTGCAGAAACATGTTTATTTCTGCTGAAAAACATGTTTTGACACTTTCTGCACACTGGGGTTAAGAGCTGAGTGTGTGGGCTCTTCTGAGCTTTGCAGTTACATAGGGATTCAGTTGTCTGAAAAAAGGCGTTTATTTCGGGCTGAAAAACACGTTTTGAAAAAAGTGCTGTTACTGCCCTATAACTTACATGGTGTTGACCAAACTTGCAGAAACATGTTTATTTCTGCTGAAAAACACGTTTTGACACTTTCTGCACACTGGGGTTAAGAGCAGAGTGTGTGGGCTCTTCTGAGCCTTGCAGTTACATAGGGATTCAGTTGTCTGAAAAAACGTGTTTATTTCGGGTTTGAAAAACACGTTTTGAAAAAAGTGCTGTTACTGCCCCATAACTTACATGGGGTTGACCAAACTTGCAGAAACATGTTTATTTCTGCTGAAAAACACGTTTTGACACTTTCTGCACACTGGGGTTAAGAGCAGAGTGTGTGGGCTCTTCTGAGCCTTGCAGTTACATAGGGATTCAGTTGTCTGAAAAAACGTGTTTATTTCGGGCTGAAAAACACGTTTTGAAAAGTGTACTGTAACTGCCCCATAACTTACATGGGGTTGACCAAACTTGCAGAAACATGTTTATTTCTGCTGAAAAACACGTTTTGACACTTTCTGCACACTGGGGTTAAGAGCAGAGTGTGTGGGCTATTCTGAGCCTTGCAGTTACATAGGGATTCAATTGTCTGAAAAAACGCGTTTATTTCGGGCTGAAAAACACGTTTTGAAAAAAGTGCTGTTACTGCCCCATAACTTACATGGGGTTGACCAAACTTGCAGAAACATGTTTATTTCTGCTGAAAAACATGTGTTGACACTTTCTGCACACTGGGGTTAAGAGCTGAGTGTGTGGGCTCTTCTGAGCTTTGCAGTTACATAGGGATTCAGTTGTCTGAAAAAACGCGTTTATTTCGGGCTGAAAAACACGTTTTGAAAAAAGTGCTGTAACTGCCCCATAACTTACATGGGGTTGACCAAACTTCCAGAAACACGTTTATTTCTGCTGAAAAACACGTTTTGACACTTTCTGCACACTGGGGTTAAGAGCAGAGTGTGTGGGCTCTTCTGAGCCTTGCAGTTACATAGGGATTCAGTTGTCTGAAAAACGTGTTTATTTCGGGCTGAAAAACACGTTTTGAAAAGTGTACTGTAACTGCCCCATAACTTACATGGGGTTGACCAAACTTGCAGAAACATGTTTATTTCTGCTGAAAAACACGTTTTGACACTTTCTGCACACTGGGGTTAAGAGCAGAGTGTGTGGGCTCTTCTGAGCCTTGCAGTTACATAGGGATTCAGTTGTCTGAAAAAACGCGTTTATTTCGGGCTGAAAAACACGTTTTGAAAAGAGTACTGTAACTGCCCCATAACTTACATGGGGTTGACCAAACTTGCAGAAACATGTTTATTTCTGCTGAAAAACATGTTTTGACACTTTCTGCACAGTGGGGTTAAGAGCTGAGTGTGTGGGCTCTTCTGAGCTTTGCAGTTACATAGGGATTCAGTTGTCTGAAAAAACGCGTTTATTTCGGGTTGAAAAACACGTTTTGAAAAAAGTGCTGTTACTGCCCCATAACTTACATGGGGTTGACCAAACTTGCAGAAACATGTTTATTTCTGCTGAAAATCACGTTTTAACACTTTCTGCACACTGGGGTTAAGAGCAGAGTGTGTGGGCTCTTCTGAGCCTTGCAGTTACATAGGGATTCAGTTGTCTGAAAAAACGTGTTTATTTCGGGCTGAAAAACACGTTTTGAAAAGTGTACTGTAACTGCCCCATAACTTACATGGGGTTGACCAAACTTGCAGAAACATGTTTATTTCTGCTGAAAAACATGTTTTGACACTTTCTGCACACTGGGGTTAAGAGCTGAGTGTGTGGGCTCTTCTGAGCTTTGCAGTTACATAGGGATTCAGTTGTCTGAAAAAAGGCGTTTATTTCGGGCTGAAAAACACGTTTTGAAAAGTGTACTGTAACTGCCCCATAACTTACATGGGGTTGACCAAACTTCCAGGAAAATGTTTATTTCTGCTGAAAAACACGTTTTGACACTTTCTGCACACTGGGGTTAAGAGCAGAGTGTGTGGGCTCTTCTGAGCCTTGCAGTTACATAGGGATTCAGTTGTCTGAAAAAACGTGTTTATTTCGGGCTGAAAAACACGTTTTGAAAAAAGTGCTGTTACTGCCCTATAACTTACATGGTGTTGACCAAACTTGCAGAAACATGTTTATTTCTGCTGAAAAACACGTTTTGACACTTTCTGCACACTGGGGTTAAGAGCAGAGTGTGTGGGCTCTTCTGAGCCTTGCAGTTACATAGGGATTCAGTTGTCTGAAAAAACGTGTTTATTTCGGGCTGAAAAACACGTTTTGAAAAGTGTACTGTAACTGCCCCATAACTTACATGGGGTTGACCAAACTTGCAGAAACATGTTTATTTCTGCTGAAAAACACGTTTTGACACTTTCTGCACACTGGGGTTAAGAGCAGAGTGTGTGGGCTATTCTGAGCCTTGCAGTTACATAGGGATTCAGTTGTCTGAAAAAACGCGTTTATTTCGGGCTGAAAAACACGTTTTGAAAAAAGTGCTGTTACTGCCCCATAACTTACATGGGGTTGACCAAACTTGCAGAAACATGTTTATTTCTGCTGAAAAACATGTTTTGACACTTTCTGCACACTGGGGTTAAGAGCTGAGTGTGTGGGCTCTTCTGAGCTTTGCAGTTACATAGGGATTCAGTTGTCTGAAAAAACGCGTTAATTTCGGGCTGAAAAACACGTTTTGAAAAGTGTACTGTAACTGCCCCATAACTTACATGGGGTTGACCAAACTTGCAGAAACATGTTTATTTCTGCTTAAAAACATGTGTTGACACTTTCTGCACACTGGGGTTAAGAGCTGAGTGTGTGGGCTCTTCTGAGCTTTGCAGTTACATAGGGATTCAGTTGTCTGAAAAAACGCGTTTATTTCGGGCTGAAAAACACGTTTTGAAAAAAGTGCTGTAACTGCCCCATAACTTACATGGGGTTGACCAAACTTCCAGAAACACGTTTATTTCTGCTGAAAAACACGTTTTGACACTTTCTGCACACTGGGGTTAAGAGCAGAGTGTGTGGGCTCTTCTAAGCCTTGCAGTTACATAGGGATTCAGTTGTCTGAAAAAACGTGTTTATTTCGGGCTGAAAAACACGTTTTGAAAAGTGTACTGTAACTGCCCCATAACTTACATGGGGTTGACCAAACTTGCAGAAACATGTTTATTTCTGCTGAAAATCACGTTTTAACACTTTCTGCACACTGGGGTTAAGAGCAGAGTGTGTGGGCTCTTCTGAGCCTTGCAGTTACATAGGGATTCAGTTGTCTGAAAAACGTGTTTATTTCGGGCTGAAAAACACGTTTTGAAAAGTGTACTGTAACTGCCCCATAACTTACATGGGGTTGACCAAACTTGCAGAAACATGTTTATTTCTGCTGAAAAACACGTTTTGACACTTTCTGCAAACTGGGGTTAAGAGCAGAGTGTGTGGGCTCTTCTGAGCCTTGCAGTTACATAGGGATTCAGTTGTCTGAAAAAACGCGTTTATTTCGGGCTGAAAAACACGTTTTGAAAAGAGTACTGTAACTGCCCCATAACTTACATGGGGTTGACCAAACTTGCAGAAACATGTTTATTTCTGCTGAAAAACATGTTTTGACACTTTCTGCACAGTGGGGTTAAGAGCTGAGTGTGTGGGCTCTTCTGAGCTTTGCAGTTACATAGGGATTCAGTTGTCTGAAAAAACGCGTTTATTTCGGGCTGAAAAACACGTTTTGAAAAAAGTGCTGTTACTGCCCCATAACTTACATGGGGTTGACCAAACTTGCAGAAACATGTTTATTTCTGCTGAAAATCACGTTTTAACACTTTCTGCACACTGGGGTTAAGAGCAGAGTGTGTGGGCTCTTCTGAGCCTTGCAGTTACATAGGGATTCAGTTGTCTGAAAAAACGTGTTTATTTCGGGCTGAAAAACACGTTTTGAAAAGTGTACTGTAACTGCCCCATAACTTACATGGGGTTGACCAAACTTGCAGAAACATGTTTATTTCTGCTGAAAAACATGTTTTGACACTTTCTGCACACTGGGGTTAAGAGCTGAGTGTGTGGGCTCTTCTGAGCTTTGCAGTTACATAGGGATTCAGTTGTCTGAAAAAAGGCGTTTATTTCGGGCTGAAAAACACGTTTTGAAAAGTGTACTGTAACTGCCCTATAACTTACATGGTGTTGACCAAACTTGCAGAAACATGTTTATTTCTGCTGAAAAACACGTTTTGACACTTTCTGCACACTGGGGTTAAGAGCAGAGTGTGTGGGCTCTTCTGAGCCTTGCAGTTACATAGGGATTCAGTTGTCTGAAAAAACGTGTTTATTTCGGGTTTGAAAAACACGTTTTGAAAAAAGTGCTGTTACTGCCCCATAACTTACATGGGGTTGACCAAACTTGCAGAAACATGTTTATTTCTGCTGAAAAACATGTGTTGACACTTTCTGCACACTGGGGTTAAGAGCTGAGTGTGTGGGCTCTTCTGAGCTTTGCAGTTACATAGGGATTCAGTTGTCTGAAAAAACGCGTTTATTTCGGGCTGAAAAACACGTTTTGAAAAAAGTGCTGTAACTGCCCCATAACTTACATGGGGTTGACCAAACTTCCAGAAACACGTTTATTTCTGCTGAAAAACACGTTTTGACACTTTCTGCACACTGGGGTTAAGAGCAGAGTGTGTGGGCTCTTCTAAGCCTTGCAGTTACATAGGGATTCAGTTGTCTGAAAAAACGTGTTTATTTCGGGCTGAAAAACACGTTTTGAAAAGTGTACTGTAACTGCCCCATAACTTACATGGGGTTGACCAAACTTGCAGAAACATGTTTATTTCTGCTGAAAAACACGTTTTGACACTTTCTGCACACTGGGGTTAAGAGCAGAGTGTGTGGGCTATTCTGAGCCTTGCAGTTACATAGGGATTCAGTTGTCTGAAAAAACGCGTTTATTTCGGGCTGAAAAACACGTTTTGATAAAAGTGCTGTTACTGCCCCATAACTTACATGGGGTTGACCAAACTTGCAGAAACATGTTTATTTCTGCTGAAAAACATGTTTTGACACTTTCTGCACACTGGGGTTAAGAGCTGAGTGTGTGGGCTCTTCTGAGCTTTGCAGTTACATAGGGATTCAGTTGTCTGAAAAAACGCGTTAATTTCGGGCTGAAAAACACGTTTTGAAAAGTGTACTGTAACTGCCCCATAACTTACATGGGGTTGACCAAACTTGCAGAAACATGTTTATTTCTGCTTAAAAACATGTGTTGACACTTTCTGCACACTGGGGTTAAGAGCTGAGTGTGTGGGCTCTTCTGAGCTTTGCAGTTACATAGGGATTCAGTTGTCTGAAAAAACGCGTTTATTTCGGGCTGAAAAACACGTTTTGAAAAAAGTGCTGTAACTGCCCCATAACTTACATAGGGTTGACCAAACTTGCAGAAACATGTTTATTTCTGCTGAAAAACATGTTTTGACACTTTCTGCACACTGGGGTTAAGAGCTGAGTGTGTGGGCTCTTCTGAGCTTTGCAGTTACATAGGGATTCAGTTGTCTGAAAAAAGGCGTTTATTTCGGGCTGAAAAACACGTTTTGAAAAAAGTGCTGTTACTGCCCTATAACTTACATGGTGTTGACCAAACTTGCAGAAACATGTTTATTTCTGCTGAAAAACACGTTTTGACACTTTCTGCACACTGGGGTTAAGAGCAGAGTGTGTGGGCTCTTCTGAGCCTTGCAGTTACATAGGGATTCAGTTGTCTGAAAAAACGTGTTTATTTCGGGTTTGAAAAACACGTTTTGAAAAAAGTGCTGTTACTGCCCCATAACTTACATGGGGTTGACCAAACTTGCAGAAACATGTTTATTTCTGCTGAAAAACACGTTTTGACACTTTCTGCACACTGGGGTTAAGAGCAGAGTGTGTGGGCTCTTCTGAGCCTTGCAGTTACATAGGGATTCAGTTGTCTGAAAAAACGTGTTTATTTCGGGCTGAAAAACACGTTTTGAAAAGTGTACTGTAACTGCCCCATAACTTACATGGGGTTGACCAAACTTGCAGAAACATGTTTATTTCTGCTGAAAAACACGTTTTGACACTTTCTGCACACTGGGGTTAAGAGCAGAGTGTGTGGGCTATTCTGAGCCTTGCAGTTACATAGGGATTCAATTGTCTGAAAAAACGCGTTTATTTCGGGCTGAAAAACACGTTTTGAAAAAAGTGCTGTTACTGCCCCATAACTTACATGGGGTTGACCAAACTTGCAGAAACATGTTTATTTCTGCTGAAAAACATGTGTTGACACTTTCTGCACACTGGGGTTAAGAGCTGAGTGTGTGGGCTCTTCTGAGCTTTGCAGTTACATAGGGATTCAGTTGTCTGAAAAAACGCGTTTATTTCGGGCTGAAAAACACGTTTTGAAAAAAGTGCTGTAACTGCCCCATAACTTACATGGGGTTGACCAAACTTCCAGAAACACGTTTATTTCTGCTGAAAAACACGTTTTGACACTTTCTGCACACTGGGGTTAAGAGCAGAGTGTGTGGGCTCTTCTGAGCCTTGCAGTTACATAGGGATTCAGTTGTCTGAAAAACGTGTTTATTTCGGGCTGAAAAACACGTTTTGAAAAGTGTACTGTAACTGCCCCATAACTTACATGGGGTTGACCAAACTTGCAGAAACATGTTTATTTCTGCTGAAAAACACGTTTTGACACTTTCTGCACACTGGGGTTAAGAGCAGAGTGTGTGGGCTCTTCTGAGCCTTGCAGTTACATAGGGATTCAGTTGTCTGAAAAAACGCGTTTATTTCGGGCTGAAAAACACGTTTTGAAAAGAGTACTGTAACTGCCCCATAACTTACATGGGGTTGACCAAACTTGCAGAAACATGTTTATTTCTGCTGAAAAACATGTTTTGACACTTTCTGCACAGTGGGGTTAAGAGCTGAGTGTGTGGGCTCTTCTGAGCTTTGCAGTTACATAGGGATTCAGTTGTCTGAAAAAACGCGTTTATTTCGGGTTGAAAAACACGTTTTGAAAAAAGTGCTGTTACTGCCCCATAACTTACATGGGGTTGACCAAACTTGCAGAAACATGTTTATTTCTGCTGAAAATCACGTTTTAACACTTTCTGCACACTGGGGTTAAGAGCAGAGTGTGTGGGCTCTTCTGAGCCTTGCAGTTACATAGGGATTCAGTTGTCTGAAAAAACGTGTTTATTTCGGGCTGAAAAACACGTTTTGAAAAGTGTACTGTAACTGCCCCATAACTTACATGGGGTTGACCAAACTTGCAGAAACATGTTTATTTCTGCTGAAAAACATGTTTTGACACTTTCTGCACACTGGGGTTAAGAGCTGAGTGTGTGGGCTCTTCTGAGCTTTGCAGTTACATAGGGATTCAGTTGTCTGAAAAAAGGCGTTTATTTCGGGCTGAAAAACACGTTTTGAAAAGTGTACTGTAACTGCCCCATAACTTACATGGGGTTGACCAAACTTCCAGGAAAATGTTTATTTCTGCTGAAAAACACGTTTTGACACTTTCTGCACACTGGGGTTAAGAGCAGAGTGTGTGGGCTCTTCTGAGCCTTGCAGTTACATAGGGATTCAGTTGTCTGAAAAAACGTGTTTATTTCGGGCTGAAAAACACGTTTTGAAAAAAGTGCTGTTACTGCCCTATAACTTACATGGTGTTGACCAAACTTGCAGAAACATGTTTATTTCTGCTGAAAAACACGTTTTGACACTTTCTGCACACTGGGGTTAAGAGCAGAGTGTGTGGGCTCTTCTGAGCCTTGCAGTTACATAGGGATTCAGTTGTCTGAAAAAACGTGTTTATTTCGGGCTGAAAAACACGTTTTGAAAAGTGTACTGTAACTGCCCCATAACTTACATGGGGTTGACCAAACTTGCAGAAACATGTTTATTTCTGCTGAAAAACACGTTTTGACACTTTCTGCACACTGGGGTTAAGAGCAGAGTGTGTGGGCTATTCTGAGCCTTGCAGTTACATAGGGATTCAGTTGTCTGAAAAAACGCGTTTATTTCGGGCTGAAAAACACGTTTTGAAAAAAGTGCTGTTACTGCCCCATAACTTACATGGGGTTGACCAAACTTGCAGAAACATGTTTATTTCTGCTGAAAAACATGTTTTGACACTTTCTGCACACTGGGGTTAAGAGCTGAGTGTGTGGGCTCTTCTGAGCTTTGCAGTTACATAGGGATTCAGTTGTCTGAAAAAACGCGTTAATTTCGGGCTGAAAAACACGTTTTGAAAAGTGTACTGTAACTGCCCCATAACTTACATGGGGTTGACCAAACTTGCAGAAACATGTTTATTTCTGCTTAAAAACATGTGTTGACACTTTCTGCACACTGGGGTTAAGAGCTGAGTGTGTGGGCTCTTCTGAGCTTTGCAGTTACATAGGGATTCAGTTGTCTGAAAAAACGCGTTTATTTCGGGCTGAAAAACACGTTTTGAAAAAAGTGCTGTAACTGCCCCATAACTTACATGGGGTTGACCAAACTTCCAGAAACACGTTTATTTCTGCTGAAAAACACGTTTTGACACTTTCTGCACACTGGGGTTAAGAGCAGAGTGTGTGGGCTCTTCTAAGCCTTGCAGTTACATAGGGATTCAGTTGTCTGAAAAAACGTGTTTATTTCGGGCTGAAAAACACGTTTTGAAAAGTGTACTGTAACTGCCCCATAACTTACATGGGGTTGACCAAACTTGCAGAAACATGTTTATTTCTGCTGAAAATCACGTTTTAACACTTTCTGCACACTGGGGTTAAGAGCAGAGTGTGTGGGCTCTTCTGAGCCTTGCAGTTACATAGGGATTCAGTTGTCTGAAAAACGTGTTTATTTCGGGCTGAAAAACACGTTTTGAAAAGTGTACTGTAACTGCCCCATAACTTACATGGGGTTGACCAAACTTGCAGAAACATGTTTATTTCTGCTGAAAAACACGTTTTGACACTTTCTGCAAACTGGGGTTAAGAGCAGAGTGTGTGGGCTCTTCTGAGCCTTGCAGTTACATAGGGATTCAGTTGTCTGAAAAAACGCGTTTATTTCGGGCTGAAAAACACGTTTTGAAAAGAGTACTGTAACTGCCCCATAACTTACATGGGGTTGACCAAACTTGCAGAAACATGTTTATTTCTGCTGAAAAACATGTTTTGACACTTTCTGCACAGTGGGGTTAAGAGCTGAGTGTGTGGGCTCTTCTGAGCTTTGCAGTTACATAGGGATTCAGTTGTCTGAAAAAACGCGTTTATTTCGGGCTGAAAAACACGTTTTGAAAAAAGTGCTGTTACTGCCCCATAACTTACATGGGGTTGACCAAACTTGCAGAAACATGTTTATTTCTGCTGAAAATCACGTTTTAACACTTTCTGCACACTGGGGTTAAGAGCAGAGTGTGTGGGCTCTTCTGAGCCTTGCAGTTACATAGGGATTCAGTTGTCTGAAAAAACGTGTTTATTTCGGGCTGAAAAACACGTTTTGAAAAGTGTACTGTAACTGCCCCATAACTTACATGGGGTTGACCAAACTTGCAGAAACATGTTTATTTCTGCTGAAAAACATGTTTTGACACTTTCTGCACACTGGGGTTAAGAGCTGAGTGTGTGGGCTCTTCTGAGCTTTGCAGTTACATAGGGATTCAGTTGTCTGAAAAAAGGCGTTTATTTCGGGCTGAAAAACACGTTTTGAAAAGTGTACTGTAACTGCCCTATAACTTACATGGTGTTGACCAAACTTGCAGAAACATGTTTATTTCTGCTGAAAAACACGTTTTGACACTTTCTGCACACTGGGGTTAAGAGCAGAGTGTGTGGGCTCTTCTGAGCCTTGCAGTTACATAGGGATTCAGTTGTCTGAAAAAACGTGTTTATTTCGGGTTTGAAAAACACGTTTTGAAAAAAGTGCTGTTACTGCCCCATAACTTACATGGGGTTGACCAAACTTGCAGAAACATGTTTATTTCTGCTGAAAAACATGTGTTGACACTTTCTGCACACTGGGGTTAAGAGCTGAGTGTGTGGGCTCTTCTGAGCTTTGCAGTTACATAGGGATTCAGTTGTCTGAAAAAACGCGTTTATTTCGGGCTGAAAAACACGTTTTGAAAAAAGTGCTGTAACTGCCCCATAACTTACATGGGGTTGACCAAACTTCCAGAAACACGTTTATTTCTGCTGAAAAACACGTTTTGACACTTTCTGCACACTGGGGTTAAGAGCAGAGTGTGTGGGCTCTTCTAAGCCTTGCAGTTACATAGGGATTCAGTTGTCTGAAAAAACGTGTTTATTTCGGGCTGAAAAACACGTTTTGAAAAGTGTACTGTAACTGCCCCATAACTTACATGGGGTTGACCAAACTTGCAGAAACATGTTTATTTCTGCTGAAAAACACGTTTTGACACTTTCTGCACACTGGGGTTAAGAGCAGAGTGTGTGGGCTATTCTGAGCCTTGCAGTTACATAGGGATTCAGTTGTCTGAAAAAACGCGTTTATTTCGGGCTGAAAAACACGTTTTGATAAAAGTGCTGTTACTGCCCCATAACTTACATGGGGTTGACCAAACTTGCAGAAACATGTTTATTTCTGCTGAAAAACATGTTTTGACACTTTCTGCACACTGGGGTTAAGAGCTGAGTGTGTGGGCTCTTCTGAGCTTTGCAGTTACATAGGGATTCAGTTGTCTGAAAAAACGCGTTAATTTCGGGCTGAAAAACACGTTTTGAAAAGTGTACTGTAACTGCCCCATAACTTACATGGGGTTGACCAAACTTGCAGAAACATGTTTATTTCTGCTTAAAAACATGTGTTGACACTTTCTGCACACTGGGGTTAAGAGCTGAGTGTGTGGGCTCTTCTGAGCTTTGCAGTTACATAGGGATTCAGTTGTCTGAAAAAACGCGTTTATTTCGGGCTGAAAAACACGTTTTGAAAAAAGTGCTGTAACTGCCCCATAACTTACATGGGGTTGACCAAACTTCCAGAAACATGTTTATTTCTGCTTAAAAACATGTGTTGACACTTTCTGCACACTGGGGTTAAGAGCTGAGTGTGTGGGCTCTTCTGAGCTTTGCAGTTACATAGGGATTCAGTTGTCTGAAAAAACGCGTTTATTTCGGGCTGAAAAACACATTTTGAAAAAAGTGCTGTAACTGCCCCATAACTTACATGGGGTTGACCAAACTTCCAGAAACATGTTTTTTTCTGCTGAAAAACACGTTTTGACACTTTCTGCACAGTGGGGTTAAGAGCAGAGTGTGTGGGCTCTTCTAAGCCTTGCAGTTACATAGGGATTCAGTTGTCTGAAAAAACGTGTTTATTTCGGGCTGAAAAACACGTTTTGAAAAGTGTACTGTAACTGCCCCATAACTTACATGGGGTTGACCAAACTTACAGAAACATGTTTATTTCTGCTGAAAAACATGTTTTGACACTTTCTGCACAGTGGGGTTAAGAGCTGAGTGTGTGGGCTCTTCTGAGCTTTGCAGTTACATAGGGATTCAGTTGTCTGAAAAAACGCGTTTATTTCGGGCTGAAAAACAAATTTTGAAAAAAGTGCTGTTACTGCCCCATAACTTACATGGGGTTGACCAAACTTGCAGAAACATGTTTATTTCTGCTGAAAAACACGTTTTGACACTTTCTGCACACTGTGGTTAAGAGCAGAGTGTGTGGGCTCTTCTGAGCCTTGCAGTTACATAGGGATTCAGTTGTCTGAAAAAACGCGTTTATTTCGGGCTGAAAAACACGTTTTGAAAAAAGTGCTGTTACTGCCCCATAACTTACATGGGGTTGACCAAACTTGCAGAAACATGTTTATTTCTGCTGAAAAACATGTTTTGACACTTTCTGCACACTGGGGTTAAGAGCTGAGTGTGTGGGCTCTTCTGAGCTTTGCAGTTACATAGGGATTCAGTTGTCTGAAAAAACGCGTTTATTTCGGGCTGAAAAACACGTTTTGAAAAAAGTGCTGTAACTGCCCCATAACTTACATGGGGTTGACCAAACTTCCAGAAACATGTTTTTTTCTGCTGAAAAACACGTTTTGACACTTTCTGCACAGTGGGGTTAAGAGCAGAGTGTGTGGGCTCTTCTGAGCTTTGCAGTTACATAGGGATTCAGTTGTCTGAAAAAACGCGTTTATTTCGGGCTGAAAAACACGTTTTGAAAAGAGTACTGTAACTGCCCCATAACTTACATGGGGTTGACCAAACTTGCAGAAACATGTTTATTTCTGCTGAAAAACATGTTTTGACACTTTCTGCACAGTGGGGTTAAGAGCTGAGTGTGTGGGCTCTTCTGAGCTTTGCAGTTACATAGGGATTCAGTTGTCTGAAAAAACGCGTTTATTTCGGGCTGAAAAACACGTTTTGAAAAAAGTGCTGTTACTGCCCCATAACTTACATGGGGTTGACCAAACTTGCAGAAACATGTTTATTTCTGCTGAAAATCACGTTTTAACACTTTCTGCACACTGGGGTTAAGAGCAGAGTGTGTGGGCTCTTCTGAGCCTTGCAGTTACATAGGGATTCAGTTGTCTGAAAAAACGTGTTTATTTCGGGCTGAAAAACACGTTTTGAAAAAAGTGCTGTTACTGCCCCATAACTTACATGGGGTTGACCAAACTTGCAGAAACATGTTTATTTCTGCTGAAAAACACGTTTTGACACTTTCTGCACACTGGGGTTAAGAGCAGAGTGTGTGGGCTCTTCTGAGCCTTGCAGTTACATAGGGATTCAGTTGTCTGAAAAAACGTGTTTATTTCGGGCTGAAAAACACGTTTTGAAAAGTGTACTGTAACTGCCCCATAACTTACATGGGGTTGACCAAACTTGCAGAAACATGTTTATTTCTGCTGAAAAACATGTTTTGACACTTTCTGCACACTGGGGTTAAGAGCTGAGTGTGTGGGCTCTTCTGAGCTTTGCAGTTACATAGGGATTCAGTTGTCTGAAAAAAGGCGTTTATTTCGGGCTGAAAAACACGTTTTGAAAAGTGTACTGTAACTGCCCTATAACTTACATGGTGTTGACCAAACTTGCAGAAACATGTTTATTTCTGCTGAAAAACACGTTTTGACACTTTCTGCACACTGGGGTTAAGAGCAGAGTGTGTGGGCTCTTCTGAGCCTTGCAGTTACATAGGGATTCAGTTGTCTGAAAAAACGTGTTTATTTCGGGTTTGAAAAACACGTTTTGAAAAAAGTGCTGTTACTGCCCCATAACTTACATGGGGTTGACCAAACTTGCAGAAACATGTTTATTTCTGCTGAAAAACACGTTTTGACACTTTCTGCACACTGGGGTTAAGAGCAGAGTGTGTGGGCTCTTCTAAGCCTTGCAGTTACATAGGGATTCAGTTGTCTGAAAAAACGTGTTTATTTCGGGCTGAAAAACACGTTTTGAAAAGTGTACTGTAACTGCCCCATAACTTACATGGGGTTGACCAAACTTGCAGAAACATGTTTATTTCTGCTGAAAATCACGTTTTAACACTTTCTGCACACTGGGATTAAGAGCAGAGTGTGTGGGCTCTTCTGAGCCTTGCAGTTACATAGGGATTCAGTTGTCTGAAAAACGTGTTTATTTCGGGCTGAAAAACACGTTTTGAAAAGTGTACTGTAACTGCCCCATAACTTACATGGGGTTGACCAAACTTGCAGAAACATGTTTATTTCTGCTGAAAAACATGTTTTGACACTTTCGGCACACTGGGGTTAAGAGCTGAGTGTGTGGGCTCTTCTGAGCTTTGCAGTTACATAGGGATTCAGTTGTCTGAAAAAAGGCGTTTATTTCGGGCTGAAAAACACGTTTTGAAAAGTGTACTGTAACTGCCCCATAACTTACATGGGGTTGACCAAACTTGCAGAAACATGTTTATTTCTGCTGAAAAACATGTTTTGACACTTTCTGCACACTGGGGTTAAGAGCTGAGTGTGTGGGCTCTTCTGAGCCTTGCAGTTACATAGGGATTCAGTTGTCTGAAAAAACGCGTTTATTTCGGGCTGAAAAACACGTTTTGGAAAAAGTGCTGTTACTGCCCCATAACTTACATGGGGTTGACCAAACTTGCAGAAACATGTTTATTTCTGCTGAAAATCACGTTTTAACACTTTCTGCACACTGGGGTTAAGAGCAGAGTGTGTGGGCTCTTCTGAGCCTTTCAGTTACATAGGGATTCAGTTGTCTGAAAAAACGTGTTTATTTCGGGCTGAAAAACACGTTTTGAAAAGTGTACTGTAACTGCCCCATAACTTACATGGGGTTGACCAAACTTGCAGAAACATGTTTATTTCTGCTGAAAAACATGTTTTGACACTTTCTGCACACTGGGGTTAAGAGCTGAGTGTGTGGGCTCTTCTGAGCTTTGCAGTTACATAGGGATTCAGTTGTCTGAAAAAACGCGTTTATTTCGGGCTGAAAAACACGTTTTGAAAAAAGTGCTGTAACTGCCCCATAACTTACATGGGGTTGACCAAACTTCCAGAAACATGTTTTTTTCTGCTGAAAAACACGTTTTGACACTTTCTGCACAGTGGGGTTAAGAGCAGAGTGTGTGGGCTCTTCTGAGCTTTGCAGTTACATAGGGATTCAGTTGTCTGAAAAAACGGGTTTATTTCGGGCTGAAAAACACGTTTTGAAAAAAGTGCTGTAACTGCCCCATAACTTACATGGGGTTGACCAAACTTCCAGAAACACGTTTATTTCTGCTGAAAAACACGTTTTGACACTTTCTGCACACTGGGGTTAAGAGCAGAGTGTGTGGGCTCTTCTAAGCCTTGCAGTTACATAGGGATTCAGTTGTCTGAAAAAACGTGTTTATTTCGGGCTGAAAAACACGTTTTGAAAAGTGTACTGTAACTGCCCCATAACTTACATGGGGTTGACCAAACTTGCAGAAACATGTTTATTTCTGCTGAAAATCACGTTTTAACACTTTCTGCACACTGGGGTTAAGAGCAGAGTGTGTGGGCTCTTCTGAGCCTTGCAGTTACATAGGGATTCAGTTGTCTGAAAAAACGTGTTTATTTCGGGCTGAAAAACACGTTTTGAAAAGTGTACTGTAACTGCCCCATAACTTACATGGGGTTGACCAAACTTGCAGAAACATGTTTATTTCTGCTGAAAAACATGTTTTGACACTTTCTGCACACTGGGGTTAAGAGCTGAGTGTGTGGGCTCTTCTGAGCTTTGCAGTTACATAGGGATTCAGTTGTCTGAAAAAAGGCGTTTATTTCGGGCTGAAAAACACGTTTTGAAAAGTGTACTGTAACTGCCCCATAACTTACATGGGGTTGACCAAACTTGCAGAAACATGTTTATTTCTGCTGAAAAACATGTTTTGACACTTTCTGCACACTGGGGTTAAGAGCTGAGTGTGTGGGCTCTTCTGAGCCTTGCAGTTACATAGGGATTCAGTTGTCTGAAAAAACGCGTTTATTTCGGGCTGAAAAACACGTTTTGAAAAAAGTGCTGTTACTGCCCCATAACTTACATGGGGTTGACCAAACTTGCAGTAACATGTTTATTTCTGCTGAAAATCACGTTTTAACACTTTCTGCACACTGGGGTTAAGAGCAGAGTGTGTGGGCTCTTCTGAGCCTTTCAGTTACATAGGGATTCAGTTGTCTGAAAAAACGTGTTTATTTCGGGCTGAAAAACACG
Organism: Lepisosteus oculatus; assembly: GCF_040954835.1. NCBI lineage: Eukaryota > Metazoa > Chordata > Actinopteri > Semionotiformes > Lepisosteidae > Lepisosteus > Lepisosteus oculatus. The sequence goes on along the minus strand of NW_027168046.1, from coordinate 16,787 downwards.
TTTTGAAAAGTGTACTGTAACTGCCCCATAACTTACATGGGGTTGACCAAACTTGCAGAAACATGTTTATTTCTGCTGAAAAACATGTTTTGACACTTTCTGCACACTGGGGTTAAGAGCTGAGTGTGTGGGCTCTTCTGAGCTTTGCAGTTACATAGGGATTCAGTTGTCTGAAAAAACGCGTTTATTTCGGGCTGAAAAACACATTTTGAAAAAAGTGCTGTAACTGCCCCATAACTTACATGGGGTTGACCAAACTTCCAGAAACATGTTTTTTTCTGCTGAAAAACACGTTTTGACACTTTCTGCACAGTGGGGTTAAGAGCAGAGTGTGTGGGCTCTTCTAAGCCTTGCAGTTACATAGGGATTCAGTTGTCTGAAAAAACGTGTTTATTTCGGGCTGAAAAACACGTTTTGAAAAGTGTACTGTAACTGCCCCATAACTTACATGGGGTTGACCAAACTTACAGAAACATGTTTATTTCTGCTGAAAAACATGTTTTGACACTTTCTGCACAGTGGGGTTAAGAGCTGAGTGTGTGGGCTCTTCTGAGCTTTGCAGTTACATAGGGATTCAGTTGTCTGAAAAAACGCGTTTATTTCGGGCTGAAAAACACGTTTTGAAAAAAGTGCTGTTACTGCCCCATAACTTACATGGGGTTGACCAAACTTGCAGAAACATGTTTATTTCTGCTGAAAATCACGTTTTAACACTTTCTGCACACTGGGGTTAAGAGCAGAGTGTGTGGGCTCTTCTGAGCCTTGCAGTTACATAGGGATTCAGTTGTCTGAAAAAACGCGTTTATTTCGGGCTGAAAAACACGTTTTGAAAAAAGTGCTGTTACTGCCCCATAACTTACATGGGGTTGACCAAACTTGCAGAAACATGTTTATTTCTGCTGAAAAACACGTTTTGACACTTTCTGCACACTGGGGTTAAGAGCAGAGTGTGTGGGCTCTTCTGAGCCTTGCAGTTACATAGGGATTCAGTTGTCTGAAAAAACGCGTTTATTTCGGGCTGAAAAACACGTTTTGAAAAAAGTGCTGTTACTGCCCCATAACTTACATGGGGTTGACCAAACTTGCAGAAACATGTTTATTTCTGCTGAAAAACATGTTTTGACACTTTCTGCACACTGGGGTTAAGAGCTGAGTGTGTGGGCTCTTCTGAGCTTTGCAGTTACATAGGGATTCAGTTGTCTGAAAAAACGCGTTTATTTCGGGCTGAAAAACACGTTTTGAAAAAAGTGCTGTAACTGCCCCATAACTTACATGGGGTTGACCAAACTTCCAGAAACATGTTTTTTTCTGCTGAAAAACACGTTTTGACACTTTCTGCACAGTGGGGTTAAGAGCAGAGTGTGTGGGCTCTTCTGAGCTTTGCAGTTACATAGGGATTCAGTTGTCTGAAAAAACGCGTTTATTTCGGGCTGAAAAACACGTTTTGAAAAGAGTACTGTAACTGCCCCATAACTTACATGGGGTTGACCAAACTTGCAGAAACATGTTTATTTCTGCTGAAAAACATGTTTTGACACTTTCTGCACAGTGGGGTTAAGAGCTGAGTGTGTGGGCTCTTCTGAGCTTTGCAGTTACATAGGGATTCAGTTGTCTGAAAAAACGCGTTTATTTCGGGCTGAAAAACACGTTTTGAAAAAAGTGCTGTTACTGCCCCATAACTTACATGGGGTTGACCAAACTTGCAGAAACATGTTTATTTCTGCTGAAAATCACGTTTTAACACTTTCTGCACACTGGGGTTAAGAGCAGAGTGTGTGGGCTCTTCTGAGCCTTGCAGTTACATAGGGATTCAGTTGTCTGAAAAAACGTGTTTATTTCGGGCTGAAAAACACGTTTTGAAAAAAGTGCTGTTACTGCCCCATAACTTACATGGGGTTGACCAAACTTGCAGAAACATGTTTATTTCTGCTGAAAAACACGTTTTGACACTTTCTGCACACTGGGGTTAAGAGCAGAGTGTGTGGGCTCTTCTGAGCCTTGCAGTTACATAGGGATTCAGTTGTCTGAAAAAACGCGTTTATTTCGGGCTGAAAAACACGTTTTGAAAAAAGTGCTGTTACTGCCCCATAACGTACATGGGGTTGACCAAACTTGCAGAAACATGTTTATTTCTGCTGAAAAACACGTTTTGACACTTTCTGCACACTGGGGTTAAGAGCAGAGTGTGTGGGCTCTTCTGAGCCTTGCAGTTACATAGGGATTCAGTTGTCTGAAAAAACGCGTTTATTTCGGGCTGAAAAACACGTTTTGAAAAAAGTGCTGTAACTGCCCCATAACTTACATGGGGTTGACCAAACTTCCAGAAACATGTTTTTTTCTGCTGAAAAACACGTTTTGACACTTTCTGCACAGTGGGGTTAAGAGCAGAGTGTGTGGGCTCTTCTGAGCTTTGCAGTTACATAGGGATTCAGTTGTCTGAAAAAACGCGTTTATTTCGGGCTGAAAAACACGTTTTGAAAAAAGTGCTGTAACTGCCCCATAACTTACATGGGGTTGACCAAACTTCCAAAAACATGTTTTTTTCTGCTGAAAAACACATTTTGACACTTTCTGCACAGTGGGGTTAAGAGCAGAGTGTGTGGGCTCTTCTGAGCCTTGCAGTTACATAGGGATTCAGTTGTCTGAAAAAACGCGTTTATTTCGGGCTGAAAAACACGTTTTGAAAAAAGTGCTGTTACTGCCCCATAACTTACATGGGGTTGACCAAACTTGCAGAAACATGTTTATTTCTGCTGAAAAACACGTTTTGACACTTTCTGCACACTGGGGTTAAGAGCAGAGTGTGTGGGCTCTTCTGAGCCTTGCAGTTACATAGGGATTCAGTTGTCTGAAAAAACGCGTTTATTTCGGGCTGAAAAACACGTTTTGAAAAAAGTGCTGTTACGGCCCCATAACTTACATGGGGTTGACCAAACTTGCAGAAACATGTTTATTTCTGCTGAAAAACATGTTTTGACACTTTCTGCACACTGGGGTTAAGAGCTGAGTGTGTGGGCTCTTCTGAGCTTTGCAGTTACATAGGGATTCAGTTGTCTGAAAAAACGCGTTTATTTCGGGTTGAAAAACACGTTTTGAAAAAAGTGCTGTAACTGCCCCATAACTTACATGGGGTTGACCAAACTTCCAAAAACATGTTTTTTTCTGCTGAAAAACACGTTTTGACACTTTCTGCACAGTGGGGTTAAGAGCAGAGTGTGTGGGCTCTTCTAAGCCTTGCAGTTACATAGGGATTCAGTTGTCTGAAAAAACGTGTTTATTTCGGGCTGAAAAACACGTTTTGAAAAGTGTACTGTAACTGCCCCATAACTTACATGGGGTTGACCAAACTTGCAGAAACATGTTTATTTCTGCTGAAAAACAGGTTTTGACACTTTCTGCACAGTGGGGTTAAGAGCTGAGTGTGTGGGCTCTTCTGAGCTTTGCAGTTACATAGGGATTCAGTTGTCTGAAAAAACGCGTTTATTTCGGGCTGAAAAACACGTTTTGAAAAAAGTGCTGTTACTGCCCCATAACTTACATGGGGTTGACCAAACTTGCAGAAACATGTTTATTTCTGCTGAAAATCACGTTTTAACACTTTCTGCACACTGGGGTTAAGAGCAGAGTGTGTGGGCTCTTCTGAGCCTTGCAGTTACATAGGGATTCAGTTGTCTGAAAAAACGTGTTTATTTCGGGCTGAAAAACACGTTTTGAAAAGTGTACTGTAACTGCCCCATAACTTACATGGGGTTGACCAAACTTGCAGAAACATGTTTATTTCTGCTGAAAAACATGTTTTGACACTTTCTGCACAGTGGGGTTAAGAGCTGAGTGTGTGGGCTCTTCTGAGCTTTGCAGTTACATAGGGATTCAGTTGTCTGAAAAAAGGCGTTTATTTCGGGCTGAAAAACACGTTTTGAAAAAAGTGCTGTTACTGCCCCATAACTTACATGGGGTTGACCAAACTTGCAGAAACATGTTTATTTCTGCTGAAAAACATGTTTTAACACTTTCTGCACAGTGGGGTTAAGAGCTGAGTGTGTGGGCTCTTCTGAGCTTTGCAGTTACATAGGGATTCAGTTGTCTGAAAAAAGGCGTTTATTTCGGGCTGAAAAACACGTTTTGAAAAAAGTGCTGTTACTGCCCCATAACTTACATGGGGTTGACCAAACTTGCAGAAACATGTTTATTTCTGCTGAAAAACACGTTTTGACACTTTCTGCACACTGGGGTTAAGAGCAGAGTGTGTGGGCTCTTCTGAACCTTGCAGTTACATAGGGATTCAGTTGTCTGAAAAAACGTGTTTATTTCGGGCTGAAAAACACGTTTTGAAAAAAGTGCTGTTACTGCCCCATAACTTACATGGGGTTGACCAAACTTGCAGAAACATGTTTATTTCTGCTGAAAAACATGTTTTGACACTTTCTGCACACTGGGGTTAAGAGCTGAGTGTGTGGGCTCTTCTGAGCTTTGCAGTTACATAGGGATTCAGTTGTCTGAAAAAACGCGTTTATTTCGGGCTGAAAAACACGTTTTGAAAAAAGTGCTGTAACTGCCCCATAACTTACATGGGGTTGACCAAACTTCCAGAAACATGTTTTTTTCTGCTGAAAAACACGTTTTGACACTTTCTGCACAGTGGGGTTAAGAGCAGAGTGTGTGGGCTCTTCTGAGCTTTGCAGTTACATAGGGATTCAGTTGTCTGAAAAAACGCGTTTATTTCGGGCTGAAAAACACGTTTTGAAAAAAGTGCTGTAACTGCCCCATAACTTACATGGGGTTGACCAAACTTCCAAAAACATGTTTTTTTCTGCTGAAAAACACATTTTGACACTTTCTGCACAGTGGGGTTAAGAGCAGAGTGTGTGGGCTCTTCTGAGCCTTGCAGTTACATAGGGATTCAGTTGTCTGAAAAAACGCGTTTATTTCGGGCTGAAAAACACGTTTTGAAAAAAGTGCTGTTACTGCCCCATAACTTACATGGGGTTGACCAAACTTGCAGAAACATGTTTATTTCTGCTGAAAAACACGTTTTGACACTTTCTGCACACTGGGGTTAAGAGCAGAGTGTGTGGGCTCTTCTGAGCCTTGCAGTTACATAGGGATTCAGTTGTCTGAAAAAACGCGTTTATTTCGGGCTGAAAAACACGTTTTGAAAAAAGTGCTGTAACTGCCCCATAACTTACATGGGGTTGACCAAACTTCCAAAAACATGTTTTTTTCTGCTGAAAAACACGTTTTGACACTTTCTGCACAGTGGGGTTAAGAGCAGAGTGTGTGGGCTCTTCTAAGACTTGCAGTTACATAGGGATTCAGTTGTCTGAAAAAACGTGTTTATTTCGGGCTGAAAAACACGTTTTGAAAAGTGTACTGTAACTGCCCCATAACTTACATGGGGTTGACCAAACTTGCAGAAACATGTTTATTTCTGCTGAAAAACATGTTTTGACACTTTCTGCACAGTGGGGTTAAGAGCTGAGTGTGTGGGCTCTTCTGAGCTTTGCAGTTACATAGGGATTCATTTGTCTGAAAAAACGCGTTTATTTCGGGCTGAAAAACACGTTTTGAAAAAAGTGCTGTTACTGCCCCATAACTTACATGGGGTTGACCAAACTTGCAGAAACATGTTTATTTCTGCTGAAAATCACGTTTTAACACTTTCTGCACACTGGGGTTAAGAGCAGAGTGTGTGGGCTCTTCTGAGCCTTGCAGTTACATAGGGATTCAGTTGTCTGAAAAAACGTGTTTATTTCGGGCTGAAAAACACGTTTTGAAAAGTGTACTGTAACTGCCCCATAACTTACATGGGGTTGACCAAACTTCCAGAAACATGTTTATTTCTGCTGAAAAACATGTTTTGACACTTTCTGCACACTGGGGTTAAGAGCTGAGTGTGTGGGCTCTTCTGAGCTTTGCAGTTACATAGGGATTCAGTTGTCTGAAAAAACGCGTTTATTTCGGGCTGAAAAACACGTTTTGAAAAAAGTGCTGTTACTGCCCCATAACTTACATGGGGTTGACCAAACTTGCAGAAACATGTTTATTTCTGCTGAAAAACACGTTTTGACACTTTCTGCACACTGGGGTTAAGAGCAGAGTGTGTGGGCTCTTCTGAGCCTTGCAGTTACATAGGGATTCAGTTGTCTGAAAAAACGCGTTTATTTCGGGCTGAAAAACACGTTTTGAAAAAAGTGCTGTTACTGCCCCATAACTTACATGGGGTTGACCAAACTTGCAGAAACATGTTTATTTCTGCTGAAAAACACGTTTTGACACTTTCTGCACACTGGGGTTAAGAGCAGAGTGTGTGGGCTCTTCTGAGCCTTGCAGTTACATAGGGATTCAGTTGTCTGAAAAAACGCGTTTATTTCGGGCTGAAAAACACGTTTTGAAAAGAGTACTGTAACTGCCCCATAACTTACATGGGGTTGACCAAACTTGCAGAAACATGTTTATTTCTGCTGAAAAACATGTTTTGACACTTTCTGCACAGTGGGGTTAAGAGCTGAGTGTGTGGGCTCTTCTGAGCTTTGCAGTTACATAGGGATTCAGTTGTCTGAAAAAACGCGTTTATTTCGGGCTGAAAAACACGTTTTGAAAAAAGTGCTGTTACTGCCCCATAACTTACATGGGGTTGACCAAACTTGCAGAAACATGTTTATTTCTGCTGAAAATCACGTTTTAACACTTTCTGCACACTGGGGTTAAGAGCAGAGTGTGTGGGCTCTTCTGAGCCTTGCAGTTACATAGGGATTCAGTTGTCTGAAAAAACGTGTTTATTTCGGGCTGAAAAACACGTTTTGAAAAGTGTACTGTAACTGCCCCATAACTTACATGGGGTTGACCAAACTTGCAGAAACATGTTTATTTCTGCTGAAAAACATGTTTTGGCACTTTCTGCACACTGGGGTTAAGAGCTGAGTGTGTGGGCTCTTCTGAGCTTTGCAGTTACATAGGGATTCAGTTGTCTGAAAAAAGGCGTTTATTTCGGGCTGAAAAACACGTTTTGAAAAGTGTACTGTAACTGCCCCATAACTTACATGGGGTTGACAAAACTTCCAGAAACATGTTTATTTCTGCTGAAAAACACGTTTTGACACTTTCTGCACACTGGGGTTAAGAGCAGAGTGTGTGGGCTCTTCTGAGCCTTGCAGTTACATAGGGATTCAGTTGTCTGAAAAAACGTGTTTATTTCGGGCTGAAAAACACGTTTTGAAAAAAGTGCTGTTACTGCCCCATAACTTACATGGTGTTGACCAAACTTGCAGAAACATGTTTATTTCTGCTGAAAAACACGTTTTGACACTTTCTGCACACTGGGGTTAAGAGCAGAGTGTGTGGGCTCTTCTGAGCCTTGCAGTTACATAGGGATTCAGTTGTCTGAAAAAACGTGTTTATTTCGGGCTGAAAAACACGTTTTGAAAAAAGTGCTGTTACTGCCCCATAACTTACATGGGGTTGACCAAACTTGCAGAAACATGTTTATTTCTGCTGAAAAACACGTTTTGACACTTTCTGCACACTGGGGTTAAGAGCAGAGTGTGTGGGCTCTTCTGAGCCTTGCAGTTACATAGGGATTCAGTTGTCTGAAAAAACGCGTTTATTTCGGGCTGAAAAACACGTTTTGAAAAAAGTGCTGTTACTGCCCCATAACTTACATGGGGTTGACCAAACTTGCAGAAACATGTTTATTTCTGCTGAAAAACACGTTTTGACACTTTCTGCACACTGGGGTTAAGAGCAGAGTGTGTGGGCTCTTCTGAGCCTTGCAGTTACATAGGGATTCAGTTGTCTGAAAAAACGCGTTTATTTCGGGCTGAAAAACACGTTTTGAAAAAAGTGCTGTTACTGCCCCATAACTTACATGGGGTTGACCAAACTTGCAGAAACATGTTTATTTCTGCTGAAAAACATGTTTTGACACTTTCTGCACACTGGGGTTAAGAGCTGAGTGTGTGGGCTCTTCTGAGCTTTGCAGTTACATAGGGATTCAGTTGTCTGAAAAAACGCGTTTATTTCGGGCTGAAAAACACGTTTTGAAAAAAGTGCTGTAACTGCCCCATAACTTACATGGGGTTGACCAAACTTCCAAAAACATGTTTTTTTCTGCTGAAAAACACGTTTTGACACTTTCTGCACAGTGGGGTTAAGAGCAGAGTGTGTGGGCTCTTCTAAGCCTTGCAGTTACATAGGGATTCAGTTGTCTGAAAAAACGTGTTTATTTCGGGCTGAAAAACACGTTTTGAAAAGTGTACTGTAACTGCCCCATAACTTACATGGGGTTGACCAAACTTGCAGAAACATGTTTATTTCTGCTGAAAAACAGGTTTTGACACTTTCTGCACAGTGGGGTTAAGAGCTGAGTGTGTGGGCTCTTCTGAGCTTTGCAGTTACATAGGGATTCAGTTGTCTGAAAAAACGCGTTTATTTCGGGCTGAAAAACACGTTTTGAAAAAAGTGCTGTTACTGCCCCATAACTTACATGGGGTTGACCAAACTTGCAGAAACATGTTTATTTCTGCTGAAAATCACGTTTTAACACTTTCTGCACACTGGGGTTAAGAGCAGAGTGTGTGGGCTCTTCTGAGCCTTGCAGTTACATAGGGATTCAGTTGTCTGAAAAAACGTGTTTATTTCGGGCTGAAAAACACGTTTTGAAAAGTGTACTGTAACTGCCCCATAACTTACATGGGGTTGACCAAACTTGCAGAAACATGTTTATTTCTGCTGAAAAACATGTTTTGACACTTTCTGCACAGTGGGGTTAAGAGCTGAGTGTGTGGGCTCTTCTGAGCTTTGCAGTTACATAGGGATTCAGTTGTCTGAAAAAACGCGTTTATTTCGGGCTGAAAAACACGTTTTGAAAAAAGTGCTGTTACTGCCCCATAACTTACATGGGGTTGACCAAACTTGCAGAAACATGTTTATTTCTGCTGAAAATCACGTTTTAACACTTTCTGCACACTGGGGTTAAGAGCAGAGTGTGTGGGCTCTTCTGAGCCTTGCAGTTACATAGGGATTCAGTTGTCTGAAAAAACGTGTTTATTTCGGGCTGAAAAACACGTTTTGAAAAGTGTACTGTAACTGCCCCATAACTTACATGGGGTTGACCAAACTTGCAGAAACATGTTTATTTCTGCTGAAAAACATGTTTTGACACTTTCTGCACACTGGGGTTAAGAGCTGAGTGTGTGGGCTCTTCTGAGCCTTGCAGTTACATAGGGATTCAGTTGTCTGAAAAAACGCGTTTATTTCGGGCTGAAAAACACGTTTTGAAAAAAGTGCTGTTACTGCCCCATAACTTACATGGGGTTGACCAAACTTGCAGAAACATGTTTATTTCTGCTGAAAAACACGTTTTGACACTTTCCGCACACTGGGGTTAAGAGCAGAGTGTGTGGGCTCTTCTGAGCCTTGCAGTTACATAGGGATTCAGTTGTCTGAAAAAACGCGTTTATTTCGGGCTGAAAAACACGTTTTGAAAAAAGTGCTGTTACTGCCCCATAACTTACATGGGGTTGACCAAACTTGCAGAAACATGTTTATTTCTGCTGAAAAACACGTTTTGACACTTTCTGCACACTGGGGTTAAGAGCAGAGTGTGTGGGCTCTTCTGAGCCTTGCAGTTACATAGGGATTCAGTTGTCTGAAAAAACGCGTTTATTTCGGGCTGAAAAACACGTTTTGAAAAAAGTGCTGTTACTGCCCCATAACTTACATGGGGTTGACCAAACTTGCAGAAACATGTTTATTTCTGCTGAAAAACACGTTTTGACACTTTCTGCACAGTGGGGTTAAGAGCTGAGTGTGTGGGCTCTTCTGAGCTTTGCAGTTACATAGGGATTCAGTTGTCTGAAAAAACGCGTTTATTTCGGGCTGAAAAACACGTTTTGAAAAAAGTGCTGTTACTGCCCCATAACTTACATGGGGTTGACCAAACTTGCAGAAACATGTTTATTTCTGCTGAAAATCACGTTTTAACACTTTCTGCACACTGGGGTTAAGAGCAGAGTGTGTGGGCTCTTCTGAGCCTTGCAGTTACATAGGGATTCAGTTGTCTGAAAAAACGTGTTTATTTCGGGCTGAAAAACACGTTTTGAAAAGTGTACTGTAACTGCCCCATAACTTACATGGGGTTGACCAAACTTGCAGAAACATGTTTATTTCTGCTGAAAAACATGTTTTGGCACTTTCTGCACACTGGGGTTAAGAGCTGAGTGTGTGGGCTCTTCTGAGCTTTGCAGTTACATAGGGATTCAGTTGTCTGAAAAAAGGCGTTTATTTCGGGCTGAAAAACACGTTTTGAAAAGTGTACTGTAACTGCCCCATAACTTACATGGGGTTGACCAAACTTCCAGAAACATGTTTATTTCTGCTGAAAAACACGTTTTGACACTTTCTGCACACTGGGGTTAAGAGCAGAGTGTGTGGGCTCTTCTGAGCCTTGCAGTTACATAGGGATTCAGTTGTCTGAAAAAACGTGTTTATTTCGGGCTGAAAAACACGTTTTGAAAAAAGTGCTGTTACTGCCCCATAACTTACATGGTGTTGACCAAACTTGCAGAAACATGTTTATTTCTGCTGAAAAACACGTTTTGACACTTTCTGCACACTGGGGTTAAGAGCAGAGTGTGTGGGCTCTTCTGAGCCTTGCAGTTACATAGGGATTCAGTTGTCTGAAAAAACGTGTTTATTTCGGGCTGAAAAACACGTTTTGAAAAAAGTGCTGTTACTGCCCCATAACTTACATGGGGTTGACCAAACTTGCAGAAACATGTTTATTTCTGCTGAAAAACACGTTTTGACACTTTCTGCACACTGGGGTTAAGAGCAGAGTGTGTGGGCTCTTCTGAGCCTTGCAGTTACATAGGGATTCAGTTGTCTGAAAAAACGCGTTTATTTCGGGCTGAAAAACACGTTTTGAAAAAAGTGCTGTTACTGCCCCATAACTTACATGGGGTTGACCAAACTTGCAGAAACATGTTTATTTCTGCTGAAAAACACGTTTTGACACTTTCTGCACACTGGGGTTAAGAGCAGAGTGTGTGGGCTCTTCTGAGCCTTGCAGTTACATAGGGATTCAGTTGTCTGAAAAAACGCGTTTATTTCGGGCTGAAAAACACGTTTTGAAAAAAGTGCTGTTACTGCCCCATAACTTACATGGGGTTGACCAAACTTGCAGAAACATGTTTATTTCTGCTGAAAAACATGTTTTGACACTTTCTGCACACTGGGGTTAAGAGCTGAGTGTGTGGGCTCTTCTGAGCTTTGCAGTTACATAGGGATTCAGTTGTCTGAAAAAACGCGTTTATTTCGGGCTGAAAAACACGTTTTGAAAAAAGTGCTGTAACTGCCCCATAACTTACATGGGGTTGACCAAACTTCCAAAAACATGTTTTTTTCTGCTGAAAAACACGTTTTGACACTTTCTGCACAGTGGGGTTAAGAGCAGAGTGTGTGGGCTCTTCTAAGCCTTGCAGTTACATAGGGATTCAGTTGTCTGAAAAAACGTGTTTATTTCGGGCTGAAAAACACGTTTTGAAAAGTGTACTGTAACTGCCCCATAACTTACATGGGGTTGACCAAACTTGCAGAAACATGTTTATTTCTGCTGAAAAACATGTTTTGACACTTTCTGCACAGTGGGGTTAAGAGCTGAGTGTGTGGGCTCTTCTGAGCTTTGCAGTTACATAGGGATTCAGTTGTCTGAAAAAACGCGTTTATTTCGGGCTGAAAAACACGTTTTGAAAAAAGTGCTGTTACTGCCCCATAACTTACATGGGGTTGACCAAACTTGCAGAAACATGTTTATTTCTGCTGAAAATCACGTTTTAACACTTTCTGCACACTGGGGTTAAGAGCAGAGTGTGTGGGCTCTTCTGAGCCTTGTAGTTACATAGGGATTCAGTTGTCTGAAAAAAGGCGTTTATTTCGGGCTGAAAAACACGTTTTGAAAAAAGTGCTGTTACTGCCCCATAACTTACATGGGGTTGACCAAACTTGCAGAAACATGTTTATTTCTGCTGAAAAACACGTTTTGACACTTTCTGCACACTGGGGTTAAGAGCAGAGTGTGTGGGCTCTTTTGAGCCTTGCAGTTACATAGGGATTCAGTTGTCTGAAAAAACGCGTTTATTTCGGGCTGAAAAACACGTTTTGAAAAAAGTGCTGTTACTGCCCCATAACTTACATGGGGTTGACCAAACTTGCAGAAACATGTTTATTTCTGCTGAAAAACATGTTTTGACACTTTCTGCACACTGGGGTTAAGAGCTGAGTGTGTGGGCTCTTCTGAGCTTTGCAGTTACATAGGGATTCAGTTGTCTGAAAAAACGCGTTTATTTCGGGCTGAAAAACACGTTTTGAAAAAAGTGCTGTAACTGCCCCATAACTTACATGGGGTTGACCAAACTTCCAGAAACATGTTTTTTTCTGCTGAAAAACACGTTTTGACACTTTCTGCACAGTGGGGTTAAGAGCAGAGTGTGTGGGCTCTTCTGAGCTTTGCAGTTACATAGGGATTCAGTTGTCTGAAAAAACGCGTTTATTTCGGGCTGAAAAACACGTTTTGAAAAGAGTACTGTAACTGCCCCATAACTTACATGGGGTTGGCCAAACTTGCAGAAACATGTTTATTTCTGCTGAAAATCACGTTTTAACACTTTCTGCACACTGGGGTTAAGAGCAGAGTGTGTGGGCTCTTCTGAGCCTTGCAGTTACATAGGGATTCAGTTGTCTGAAAAAACGTGTTTATTTCGGGCTGAAAAACACGTTTTGAAAAAAGTGCTGTTACTGCCCCATAACTTACATGGGGTTGACCAAACTTGCAGAAACATGTTTATTTCTGCTGAAAAACACGTTTTGACACTTTCTGCACACTGGGGTTAAGAGCAGAGTGTGTGGGCTCTTCTGAGCCTTGCAGTTACATAGGGATTCAGTTGTCTGAAAAAACGCGTTTATTTCGGGCTGAAAAACACGTTTTGAAAAAAGTGCTGTTACTGCCCCATAACTTACATGGGGTTGACCAAACTTGCAGAAACATGTTTATTTCTGCTGAAAAACACGTTTTGACACTTTCTGCACACTGGGGTTAAGAGCAGAGTGTGTGGGCTCTTCTGAGCCTTGCAGTTACATAGGGATTCAGTTGTATGAAAAAACGCGTTTATTTCGGGCTGAAAAACACGTTTTGAAAAAAGTGCTGTAACTGCCCCATAACTTACATGGGGTTGACCAAACTTCCAGAAACATGTTTTTTTCTGCTGAAAAACACGTTTTGACACTTTCTGCACAGTGGGGTTAAGAGCAGAGTGTGTGGGCTCTTCTGAGCTTTGCAGTTACATAGGGATTCAGTTGTCTGAAAAAACGCGTTTATTTCGGGCTGAAAAACACGTTTTGAAAAAAGTGCTGTAACTGCCCCATAACTTACATGGGGTTGACCAAACTTCCAAAAACATGTTTTTTTCTGCTGAAAAACACATTTTGACACTTTCTGCACAGTGGGGTTAAGAGCAGAGTGTGTGGGCTCTTCTGAGCCTTGCAGTTACATAGGGATTCAGTTGTCTGAAAAAACGCGTTTATTTCGGGCTGAAAAACACGTTTTGAAAAAAGTGCTGTTACGGCCCCATAACTTACATGGGGTTGACCAAACTTGCAGAAACATGTTTATTTCTGCTGAAAAACATGTTTTGACACTTTCTGCACACTGGGGTTAAGAGCTGAGTGTGTGGGCTCTTCTGAGCTTTGCAGTTACATAGGGATTCAGTTGTCTGAAAAAACGCGTTTATTTCGGGCTGAAAAACACGTTTTGAAAAAAGTGCTGTAACTGCCCCATAACTTACATGGGGTTGACCAAACTTCCAAAAACATGTTTTTTTCTGCTGAAAAACACGTTTTGACACTTTCTGCACAGTGGGGTTAAGAGGAGAGTGTGTGGGCTCTTCTAAGCCTTGCAGTTACATAGGGATTCAGTTGTCTGAAAAAACGTGTTTATTTCGGGCTGAAAAACACGTTTTGAAAAGTGTACTGTAACTGCCCCATAACTTACATGGGGTTGACCAAACTTGCAGAAACATGTTTATTTCTGCTGAAAAACATGTTTTGACACTTTCTGCACAGTGGGGTTAAGAGCTGAGTGTGTGGGCTCTTCTGAGCTTTGCAGTTACATAGGGATTCAGTTGTCTGAAAAAACGCGTTTATTTCGGGCTGAAAAACACGTTTTGAAAAAAGTGCTGTTACTGCCCCATAACTTACATGGGGTTGACCAAACTTGCAGAAACATGTTTATTTCTGCTGAAAATCACGTTTTAACACTTTCTGCACAGTGGGGTTAAGAGCAGAGTGTGTGGGCTCTTCTGAGCCTTGCAGTTACATAGGGATTCAGTTGTCTGAAAAAAGGCGTTTATTTCGGGCTGAAAAACACGTTTTGAAAAAAGTGCTGTTACTGCCCCATAACTTACATGGGGTTGACCAAACTTGCAGAAACATGTTTATTTCTGCTGAAAAACACGTTTTGACACTTTCTGCACACTGGGGTTAAGAGCAGAGTGTGTGGGCTCTTCTGAACCTTGCAGTTACATAGGGATTCAGTTGTCTGAAAAAACGTGTTTATTTCGGGCTGAAAAACACGTTTTGAAAAAAGTGCTGTTACTGCCCCATAACTTACATGGGGTTGACCAAACTTGCAGAAACATGTTTATTTCTGCTGAAAAACATGTTTTGACACTTTCTGCACACTGGGGTTAAGAGCTGAGTGTGTGGGCTCTTCTGAGCTTTGCAGTTACATAGGGATTCAGTTGTCTGAAAAAACGCGTTTATTTCGGGCTGAAAAACACGTTTTGAAAAAAGTGCTGTAACTGCCCCATAACTTACATGGGGTTGACCAAACTTCCAGAAACATGTTTTTTTCTGCTGAAAAACACGTTTTGACACTTTCTGCACAGTGGGGTTAAGAGCAGAGTGTGTGGGCTCTTCTGAGCTTTGCAGTTACATAGGGATTCAGTTGTCTGAAAAAACGCGTTTATTTCGGGCTGAAAAACACGTTTTGAAAAAAGTGCTGTAACTGCCCCATAACTTACATGGGGTTGACCAAACTTCCAAAAACATGTTTTTTTCTGCTGAAAAACACATTTTGACACTTTCTGCACAGTGGGGTTAAGAGCAGAGTGTGTGGGCTCTTCTGAGCCTTGCAGTTACATAGGGATTCAGTTGTCTGAAAAAACGCGTTTATTTCGGGCTGAAAAACACGTTTTGAAAAAAGTGCTGTTACTGCCCCATAACTTACATGGGGTTGACCAAACTTGCAGAAACATGTTTATTTCTGCTGAAAAACACGTTTTGACACTTTCTGCACACTGGGGTTAAGAGCAGAGTGTGTGGGCTCTTCTGAGCCTTGCAGTTACATAGGGATTCAGTTGTCTGAAAAAACGCGTTTATTTCGGGCTGAAAAACACGTTTTGAAAAAAGTGCTGTTACGGCCCCATAACTTACATGGGGTTGACCAAACTTGCAGAAACATGTTTATTTCTGCTGAAAAACATGTTTTGACACTTTCTGCACACTGGGGTTAAGAGCTGAGTGTGTGGGCTCTTCTGAGCTTTGCAGTTACATAGGGATTCAGTTGTCTGAAAAAACGCGTTTATTTCGGGCTGAAAAACACGTTTTGAAAAAAGTGCTGTAACTGCCCCATAACTTACATGGGGTTGACCAAACTTCCAAAAACATGTTTTTTTCTGCTGAAAAACACGTTTTGACACTTTCTGCACAGTGGGGTTAAGAGCAGAGTGTGTGGGCTCTTCTAAGCCTTGCAGTTACATAGGGATTCAGTTGTCTGAAAAAACGTGTTTATTTCGGGCTGAAAAACACGTTTTGAAAAGTGTACTGTAACTGCCCCATAACTTACATGGGGTTGACCAAACTTGCAGAAACATGTTTATTTCTGCTGAAAAACATGTTTTGACACTTTCTGCACAGTGGGGTTAAGAGCTGAGTGTGTGGGCTCTTCTGAGCTTTGCAGTTACATAGGGATTCAGTTGTCTGAAAAAACGCGTTTATTTCGGGCTGAAAAACACGTTTTGAAAAAAGTGCTGTTACTGCCCCATAACTTACATGGGGTTGACCAAACTTGCAGAAACATGTTTATTTCTGCTGAAAATCACGTTTTAACACTTTCTGCACACTGGGGTTAAGAGCAGAGTGTGTGGGCTCTTCTGAGCCTTGCAGTTACATAGGGATTCAGTTGTCTGAAAAAACGTGTTTATTTCGGGCTGAAAAACACGTTTTGAAAAGTGTACTGTAACTGCCCCATAACTTACATGGGGTTGACCAAACTTGCAGAAACATGTTTATTTCTGCTGAAAAACATGTTTTGACACTTTCTGCACAGTGGGGTTAAGAGCTGAGTGTGTGGGCTCTTCTGAGCTTTGCAGTTACATAGGGATTCAGTTGTCTGAAAAAAGGCGTTTATTTCGGGCTGAAAAACACGTTTTGAAAAAAGTGCTGTTACTGCCCCATAACTTACATGGGGTTGACCAAACTTGCAGAAACATGTTTATTTCTGCTGAAAAACATGTTTTAACACTTTCTGCACAGTGGGGTTAAGAGCTGAGTGTGTGGGCTCTTCTGAGCTTTGCAGTTACATAGGGATTCAGTTGTCTGAAAAAAGGCGTTTATTTCGGGCTGAAAAACACGTTTTGAAAAAAGTGCTGTTACTGCCCCATAACTTACATGGGGTTGACCAAACTTGCAGAAACATGTTTATTTCTGCTGAAAAACACGTTTTGACACTTTCT